>NC_141826.1:29106324-29146324 GCF_982586985.1 Callionymus lyra | reverse complement strand
TTGATGGACTTCAGAAGGTCCCAGATGTTTTGATTCATTTTTAAGATCCGAGAACAAGTGAACATGTTTGTGATTTAATGAACTCATGATGTTTCATGTTTCCTGGATCTCCTCCTACACTCTCCACACTCTGTCCCAGTGGCTCCAGAGCAGCAGAAGAATCTTTCATATTTGATCTGAAACACATGGAAGAAAACAATGTTTTATGTGTGAAGTTAAGAGTTAAATAGTTTCATTTACAGATCAGAACTATATGTCAAGTAATGATTTTATGTTTGGATGAAAAGAAGGTCCTTCTTTAAAGCGTCAGTTGAGATGATTCTTGACTCCTGCAGACGTGAGGTCGTAGAAGAAACACAGGTTTAGATCTTCACCTCAGAAGATCAACAATTCCTCCTCCCACCTGAGTCCTGAGGTCCATAATGTTCTGTGACCTCATCACATCCGTGTGTGTCTTCAGCCCTCAGAAAGTATCTTCCTCCTTGGTTTCTTTTTATCTTCCTGAGATGTCGCAGACAAACGAACACACCTTGAGGATCACATGACCTCGATATCATCTTCAAACCTTCACACCAGCGAAATGTCAGGAAGCAGCTTCAGTTCTGCCTGAAACAGTTTTTCAACACAAGCAAACGTAATCATCTCCATGACTCTGGCCTTCAAGATCCTCCAGGAACTCTGGTGTTGGAGCGTCTGTGGAACATGTTTCTCAGGTCGGCTGAAGGTTTCGTTCCTCATTCTTGAAGCGAAGCTTTTGTGCCGCTTTCTTTCTCTGTTTCTCAGGAAAATCTTCTTGGGAAATTCTATGGTTTCCCCACGAGAAGAAGCTCTTACAACTGGGACAACAGTTGTGGAATTACAGCCGTGTGCAGCTTTAATCCCGTGAATAAGAGCCGAGAGCAGTCGACACGCAGGGCAGCGTTTTAGGAGATCAGCGGCAGCGTCTCTGTGATCAGCAGCACATTGTGAATATCTGACATGTCCTTAGAATGCTCAAGGCTTTGTGATCTGCTGAGTTCCTCCACCATCGTAACACTCTGGTAACGTGCTTAGTCCTGCTCGGCCACAGAAATAGCTGCAGAAACAAGGTCAAAGTCAGGCGTGTTTTCACAGGCTGGGAACCACATTTCCAAAGTCAGTCCAGAGTCACTGAGTAGATTCACTCTTCTGCGGGATTGTGGGTCGTTTTCATGTTCTATAAATATCCCAGAACCCATCACGCTTCACTCGTGATGATTTCCATGAACCTCATGTTGTGTTTGGATGTATGTTGAAGGTCCACTTCTTCTCTTCTTCTGGCGCCACAATCCCTGAGAGTCATGTGACCATCTTACAGTTTTACGGAGATGTTCTGAGACTTTTGACCTGAAGATAAAAACTGACTCTTCTGACAAGATTTACGAGTCTGCAGTTGCAATATTGTGACACCAGGGGGAGCCAGAAAGACGGTGTTCAATCATACTGAGAGGGGCTTTAATGTGATGCATCTCAACTCTAGTCATTATCACTTGATCTGTTTCTTCAGATTCTTATTGTTATGTTTGTGTGGTGAACACATGCGTCTGCATTTGTTCTTTAAATAACATTAAATAAAATAACAGATCATTTGTAACGTAGTCACGACGTGGAGTCGCAAATAAAAACACTTTCTTCAGCAGAAAGTATGTTTTGTTTATCGTGCTGAACCTTTGACTCTTTGATGGTAGAAAACCACGCGGTCAGTGTTTGAGCCGAAGATCGACTTTGTTTTTCTCTCTTTGCTTGAAGAATCAATTTTTAACTGGCACCGCTGGGCTGGGGGTGAAAGGTCAAGGAGCAGGAGTTCAGTCGCTAACCATCAAGTCTGTGGATCTGCAGGTGGATCTACAGTCTGAATATTTCAAGTGGAGTCGTCCAGACGTTGCAGCGACACGTTTGTAATTCATCAAAGCGGCGAGAATGTGTCAAACTTCATTCAGCTTTGCTCCGCGATAAAAACTCATCATGTGCCGATCAATACTTGAGCTACACTCAAATATGAATAATGAGTTTGCTGAGGCCCACTTCTCCCCCCCGACATCCATCATTGTCAACAAAAATGAGTCCAGCAAATATTCAATTAAGACCTCAGGGTTTCATTTCTCATTCATTATTCTGAGGTTCATTTGCAGCTGGAGATTAATCTTTAGTCACTTTGAGGCTTAAAAATGACTCTTGGTGAGTCTGGACTTCCATGAGCTTCACCAGCAGCTTCCTGTTTCCACGACTAACTACACGAACGTCTACTTTTCTAGCTTCACTTTCCATACGTTGAGAACGTTGGAATAAAAACTCACATCGTGTTATAGATTTCAGCTGCGAGACGGTTTGGACTCGTCGACGGTGAGAATGTTGTTCGTTTGATTCTGTGAAAGTTAACTTTAACTCACAAACATGGTCTTTAATCCTCTTTTCATCTCATTCGCTGAATATAACATTCGCCAGTTTATTCGCCGAGTTGATGTTTTATTCTCGCCTCGAACATCATCACAAGAGTGAGAGGTCAGGGTTCAAGTCCCCGTCCGAAGCCAACTTATTGAATCAGGTTAGACGAGCCTTAAGGTCACGTGTTCCTGGAGCATCAGCTCCTTTAAATCTCAACCCAAGACGGCGTCTCCAGAATATGAAGTCAGAGTTAAGATTTCAACCCAAACAACAAGAGTCCGAGGCCCTCGTGAGCTAAAAGTTATTAAAGTTGTTTTTCAATATTTTTATTTTAGGACTTTCTTTAACGGATTATTTTACTGTTTCCTACACAAAAATGAATAAACACCAAGAAGTTTTTACATCAAACATGTTGCTGTAGTTTCTTCATGGATATGTTTATAAGTTAATACAATGAAATAGTATATATTAATAATAACTCAATATCTTTTGTCCCTTGAAGTAAAAGGAGGATAAAAGTCGCTCTCGGCCGTCGCAGTAGATAATGTTGCATCATGGGAAGGTTTATTTCCCTCTGCTCTAGTTTGCAGAACAACTTGATTCTATTTCAAAACTAAAGGGAATTTATGTGATGAAGATTTTTGCTGCTTTTGGATCCAGAAAAGTTGTTTCCTGTAGCGTCGGCTTCACTCATGAATATTCATCGTGAAGATTAAATGTAACTCCTTCAGTGAGTTGATACAAAGTGGCTCCAGAACAAACTCCATAAAACATGACGCGTCGTTTACGATCACATCGTGGACGAGAAA
Organism: Callionymus lyra; assembly: GCF_982586985.1. Taxonomy (NCBI): domain Eukaryota; kingdom Metazoa; phylum Chordata; class Actinopteri; order Syngnathiformes; family Callionymidae; genus Callionymus; species Callionymus lyra. The sequence continues at coordinate 29,143,112 of NC_141826.1, read as the reverse complement.
ATTAAATCTGCTTTAATTGATCAAAGTGAACGTTTAACAGTTTATTAGAAACTGTTATTTATGCTGTTTATTAGAAAGTTTGTAAACAAACGATGAAATGTTTTGATAAATGATGTCAAACCGATGATGACGTCGACACACACTTGAACACTTGAACACTTAAACACTTGAACTCTTGAACACTTGAACACTTGAACACTTGAACACTTAAACACTTGAACACTTGAACACTTGAACACTTGAACACTTGAACTCTTGAACACTTGAACACTTGAACACTTGAACTCTTGAACACTTGAACACTTGAACTCTTGAACACTTGAACTCTTGAACACTTGAACACTTGAACTCTTGAACACTTGAACTCTTGAACTCTTGAACACTTGAACACTTGAACACTTGAACACTTGAACTCTTGAACACTTGAACTCTTGAACACTTGAACACTTGAACACTTTAACACTTTAACACTTGAACACTTTAACACTTGAACACTTGAACACTTGAACACTTGAACTCTTGAACACTTGAACTCTTGAACACTTGAACACTTGAACACTTGAACACTTGAACACTTGAACACTTGAACACTTGAACACTTTAACACTTTAACACTTTAACACTTGAACACTTGAACTCTTGAACACAACTTTATTTGTTAGAATAACACGACGTCGGGAGTGTTTGGGTTGAAAAGTGACTTTTTCAATATCTTTAGAAATCCAGTGAAACACAACAAACTTTGAAAGGAACTTTTGATTCGCTGCAGAAAGTCGGTGCTATTGATCACGTCGGTGGAACGTTGATGCGAGGCGAGCGGCTGCTGCGAGTCAAGTGCTGGGGACACAGTGGTGTAGCCATTAGCTCACAGGATGAAAGCTAAACACTGGCCTCTGGACTTGTCTCACAGCTGGACTCAGATGGTGGCCTGCAGGGCCTGGGACCATCGACTGCACCGATGTCCTGCATCTGCCCGATACCTCCTTGTCCCGCATTGATTTCCTGTTGCAATCAAGACTTAATGGAAGCCAATTTGCTATTGATTTGAACGCTGGTCATCGGAGCCACTGGGGGCCTGAGTTTAGCAGCTATTTCCAGCAGAACCTTAAACTTTTGAACCGTCAATCACTCGTCCTGGAGGGAATTCCCGGCTGGAAAATGTGATTTTCAGGTGACCTTGATCAACAGAACAAGAACAAATATCTTTAACTTCCATCCCTTAACACTATTTTCACCTTTTAGTTTGAGTTACATTTACTGATGTAGAGACTAGGATTAAAGACTGATCTCAGGATCAAGACTTTCAAATAAAATATATTAGATTGACTGACAGTAGAAGTCGTTGATAAAACTCTATACATTCAACATATATTTAATGATATTTATTTTTAGTTTACATTCTTATTCTGCCTTTATAGGAGCAGGAATACGTTAGTGTTGATGAAGCTTCATGGTGTCATTATTTACAGAGTCCACAAGATGTCGCTCTCTGACGTCTTTTATACGTTTCTTTTAACAACTGTTGTAGTGAAACTTCATGTTTCAACTGAGGGCGCCCCCTACTGACCTCTGAAATACTGTTTCTTCACTAGTAACGATCCAGTTCATCGTCGACGGTGGTTTTAACTCTTTTAAACTCAGTTGTTATGAAACAAAGATGGTATTAAAGGGACAATGTGTGCGTTACAAATCAATGTTTCTGGTTCCCCCTTGTGTTAGACCCGTGCGACTGCGATAAGAAAACTCTAGTGTTTAGTTTTCACTCATCTCATGTTTTTGTTCTCAGTACTTCAGCCAAGATGTAGAGACATTTTTAAGTATTAAAACCATCATCAGTATGAAGACAGTAGTATTTACTACAGTAAAGATGTGTAACCGTCATCATCTGAGACGTTCCAAGGTTGTGTCAGTGTTGCTCAGCGGTGAAGGTGACGGGAATAGAACCCGCGGCCGGTGTGGTGGTCTGACCCCGGAGGAGATAATCCCATCAACAACTGTGGGATTACGAGCTGGAGTGTGTTGTTGTGTTGATGAATCTGCATTGTCATGTTATTACTGCTGCCACACAGCGAGGGCCGCCATGGATTTTCCATCTAAATGGATTAAAGTCCCGTTTCTTACGCCGACCACGAAAAGAGAGGTTAGACGAAGCAAACAGGAGATAAAGAGCTTTGCTACACAATCAGTGCGTAACTTATCAGCTTCTTGTGATTGACCCGCAGCGTTCAGGGCGACCAGCGTAAACCTGCTGGAGGCTCGTGAATATCTATGAGGGATTATCTTCACTCGTGACTTAAGAGAAGAAACTTCTGTTTCAAGCGTCGTCCATTTATTTACTGCGTTTGAGAAACTTCTTCATTTCTGTCTCTGACGTCACCGTGATCTCATTTATTTCCTGACATGAGGGTAAATAGTAACTTTTGAAACTGTTCATTGTTGGTTAAAGACTCACATTTTTATTGACAAACGTGTTTGACGAAGATACAAACGTTTTTATTCCTATTTTTATTAAGTTAAAGCTGCGACACGATGTTGTGATACATGTTCTGATCTGTTAATTACTTTCATAAATATATCAAGATTCACTGAAGTCTCTAAGAAATATTAAGATTATTCAGTTATTGTTATCATCATTTTGACTTTTCTCATCAGTAAATCCTTCTTAATATTCCTGGATCCAGACGGTCGCGATGATACCATCAACACCAGAAGAAAAAGACTTCCTTGTAATTCCGGGAGTGATCCTGGAAACATTACAAAAGTGCATATTTAAAGCGACAGGACTGAGAAAGTCATGTAAACACGTTGTGTAAACACGTTGTGTACTTGAAGTGTATCCAGCGTAAAGTGTGTCATGAGATCCTCTTGATGTCGAAGCCTCTTTGAACCCCTGAGGCTCTTTGTGCCGCCGCCCTCGAATGTCTTACCTTCTCTAATCTCTCGACTCTCGCTCTCTTCTCTCACTTAATCTCACCGGGGGGTCCTTTGGGATTGGACACAATTACTGTGTGTGTCTTTGTTTACTCATTACGTCTGACAGGCCACAGCTCTGCTGCTGTCGGCACTGTTCACACACACACACACCAAGTGTGTGTGTAGCTACTTTCTGTACTGTAGTTGTGTGTTTTTCTTCTGTCTCTCGTCTCCGTCCTCGTGGAATCTTGGATGAAAATCTCATCATCAATTCAATACAAATTGAATTTAAAAAACAACTTTATTGTGTTATAAAAGTAAGATTGTGTGGTTAAAAGAAGTGGCGTTGAACTCACAACCCTGGACTAACACAGCTGAACACGATGTTTCCTCTAATGAAGGTCTGCGGTGAAGAGAGACTTGTAAACAAATCCCTTCGTTCCTCTAAACCCTGAACCCTCTGCTTTACTGGACCTGATGTTGCTGCAGGTTTATGAGCCGCAACAACATGGACGAGCGATATGAAGAAAATAAAGGAGTAATAATGAGCTGTTTTCCTCTTTCATCCGTTGATTCTTCTAATGCTTGTGAGACTGAACTGTTGCCGAGGGTCGACCTGTGGAACCAGAGCATCAATTAATCTTTGTTGCCCCTTAAGTCGTGATCGGAGCCTCTAAAGCACAAAACTAATAACATGGTCCTAATAAAACCCTGGTTTCTCTCAGGACCTTACGAAGCAGGACTTCCTACCACCGAGTCTGTAGATAAACGTTCCGTTGACGACGACGACACCAATAATAATCACAATAACACAGTCAATCCGTGGATCCACTGGACTTTATTCCATCATCTGGAGTCAGAACGTGATCAGAGGAACTGACCATTTGAGCAGCGTTCTCACCCAAGTGTAGGATTTTAATTAATGTTGGAGCGCCGCCCCGTACAAAGACCTCCTGTTGTTCACAACAGAGGCAGCAGCCATTTTGGTGTGATTCTGTCGGTGCCAGCAGCCGAGCGGGTGTTCTGAGCTCACTTAACCTCTCCCTCCTGTCGAGTCTTTCTGCTGCTAAATGACTTTTCTAATGCATGTAATGAGCTCATTTGTTGGCGTGTGTTTTGTCTATGTCAAGGAAATAAAACTCTCATTAAATAGCAGTTTTCTACTAATTACCAGCTTTAGGCCGAATGAATGGTTCTGGGATCGTCTCGTTACCGACGTCGTGACGCAGGATCCGGGATTTATTCTCCTATTGATTGTGTTTCTACGTTTGAATCAAATCATCGATATATGAAGAGAAGTTGGAGAAACAAAAATAAAAGTACGAGAAACACAATAATCATGTAGTTGTTGAGTAAAAACACACATTGTTGTTATTTTAACAAACGTCTAACGTGCAAATAAAGCTTTTAACGAGTGACGATAGATTCTCAACGCACTGGTGTTTCACAAGACAAAATGGCCGCCATTACGTTCATGAAATTAGACCTGAGCTGCTGACGATGAACGTGTTGTAAACATTTAGAAGAGAAACATTGAAACATGTGAACGTGTTATTTTTCACACATTGTTGTGTAAAGTTGTGTTGTTGTTGTTCATCTAAAGCTCTAGGATTGTTTTAGTGTTGGTTGAAGTGAAAGTCATTCTTTATTTGAGGACGAGAGTGAGATCAATGGAACAATAACAACTGTTTTTAAATAAACTATCAAAAGTCAAGAACGCACACAGATGATGAAACTCATGGAATGTTACTTCATTTTAATGTTATTTCATCCTTTAAGTTTAGATGAAAGTCCAACATCTGTTGTTTATAACAACAATGAGTTCATCTATTCTTACATATAAATGTTCTTTTATCTGGTTTAGTGTTTTATTGGAACTTATTATTGTATTTCTCATGAACTGAAGCTGAACAAATACTAGGATCAGAAAAACATTTGTCCAGAGGAAGCATGCGAGGAGGAAGTACTGCAGTATTTAAATGGACGTTAAGGTTATACATGTGTCATCACTGGATGTCACGTCGCACTAACATTGTAACTATTGAAGCACCGAAGCACATAAGTGATATATTTTCTCGTCAAAGCGGCGACTCCAGCAGTAATCACTGTGTTTAACTCACGAGTCGTATCTTAAGAGCGTATGATCGTGAAAGTATCATTTATCCCGACAGTCGAGTGAAGCTTCGAGGACTGTTGAGCGTTGATGCTCTTTTCTCTCCACTAAAAACATTTCTTTACGTTCACACTCTCCAACGTAAACACACGTCAGGAAACACGTTGATAGTATAATAAACATAAATAAATAATCCTTCTTTCATCAAGTATTTACAGAAACTCGTACTTGTTCCACTGCTCGTGTCATTGTAAAGAAAGAGAAACAAAAGAGTCTCTGAGTCGATGGTTCGAGCTTCACTTTGATTGACAGCTTTTATAATCGTCAGCGAGTCCTGACAGATCTATGAACGTGTTCTGATCCACGAGGCTCCGTTCACACCTTAAGTCTCTTATTATTGCTTAAATTATTAATTCAAAGTACTTTTGTCACGTGTGCATGTATTTAAATATGTGATCATTATTTACGTTTAAAACATGTACTGACGGTTCAGTATCTAAAGACATTAATGGAGACGTTTCAGTGTCAGAGTCGCAGCAGGTGAAACAAACTTATCCTCTTTCCTCAGACTCTCCCCTTAAGCCCCGCCTTCACAGCCCATAAAGGGGAGGGGCTTATTCAGTTAGTTTCGCAGAGAGTTTCACATGTTTCTCATTGTTGATCGATCGAGAGAAAGAAAGAACGTTGTCTTCAACCAACTGAACCGACATCAAAACAGCAAACATGGATAAAATGTCATTTTTTAAATATGATGTTATTTCATTACCTTTTCTCAATTATTACCAGAGAAAAGGTGTTTATTGTCTCAGAAATCAACATATAATCCTCTGTGTTTTCTTTCCTTCTATCAGAGTTGATCATAAATGTCGTCGAACTGTCGCGATGAAAAATCTTAGACGAGCCACAGATTTGGTTCCATTGCCAGACTTTTCTTTCCTCCCTTTTGTCTGGAACTTTCCAGGGATTTCACCTGAATATCATTGACTGAGCACAAGCCCGGAGTTACCTGTCCAGGTAGCGGCTGCAGGAAGTTAATGGAGACCATGGAGACGTCTAATCCTTCAGTGCTCAGTTCTCCTCCTACACACTCGCTCCTTGAATGAGTAACTAGAGTCTCTTGTGAGTCTTGAGGAACAGAAGTGTCCAGTTGGGCCGACAGCTCCGGCACCTCCGACAGTGAGTGGGAGTGTGTCGGGTCACAACAGGCTGGAGGAGGATTTCTGGGAAGTGATCGTCGGCTCAATCCAACTGTTGCCTCCAGAGCAGAGCAGACCTCCATCAACGAGGTCCACATCAGAACGTTCCACACCATGACATGATGACATGATGTGGATCATGATGTCAATCATGATGTGGATCATGACTCCTGGTCTCCTCACGTCCATGGAAACATCATGTGCTGCGTCTCCTGCCGTCGGTCACTGAGGGAGGTCTGTGCTCCTCACGAAGAGAAGGAGTTTGTTTCTCCTCGGGCTCGACTCCAGGCCCAGCTGTGGGTCGAGTCTCTCCATGAATACTGAGTCCAGGCCTGGCACGAGGCCAGCGTCACTCCTGAGATGCATGTGGTTCTTCAGCGTACATGACACCTTATTATTGAGATCCCAGATGTTGATGATGCGAGAAGACGTAACCCTGGAAAAGTGCTCGTCGCGGCTGCATTCTTCACTTCCTGAAGTGCTTTTTGACACATGATTACGTTCTCAGACCATCTCGCCACACTATGCCTACTTTCCTTCCTTCTCACCATCAGTCACTCCTGTGTCGCCGCCGTCAGCGTCGCACTCTTGAACGACATCTTGTGTTGACGGAATCATATCAATAAAATCACTGTTTATCTTTAGTGTCACTTTAGTTTGAACTGATGTCGAGGAAACTAACTGGACAAGATCTTCGTCTACAGAGCCGTTTAAATGTGAGGCACTTCCTCTAGGGGGCGCCAGAGGACTGCAGCGCAGCCGCGGCGCTACAACAATGTTAGCATCGTTCGTACCTGAGAAAGTAACAACAACCACTTCAATATCAACCATAACTACGACAAACTGCTCTTCACCGCTGACAACGTGTCGTCACTCTTGAGGTCAAAGAGGCGAAGAAATGGAAACGATTCAAGATATTTCTGTGACTCTGTTGCTCCGACGTCGGCCTTCGTTTCCTCCAGTTATCGTCTCCTGTTTCCAACTCTGTTTGATCCAGAAGTGCTCAGTGTTTGTTGACGGAGCTCAGTGTGACGCCGGAGTCGCTGCAGAACATGTGGTCGAGGGTTTGATGGACGTCTGCAGGGACAACATGGACGTGTCCCAGTGAACGCCGGCCAACATACCGACGAGCGTTCAAGTGTGTTTTCACGGAGCGTCCCGGAGGAACGAGTCCGTCCAACAGACAGAGGAGCTCCGCCACGATGCCAAGAGATCCTTATCTGCCAAAGTTGCTGTTTTTTTCATCGAGCACTTGTGTGTTTGTGTAACTCCTTCCTGGCACGAGCGTGTTCGGCTCGTCCACCGTTGATGTGTGCGACACTGTGTGCGACACTGTGTGCGACACTGTGTGACACTGTATGCGACACTGTGTGACACTGTGTGCGACACTGTGTGCGACACTGTGTGACACTGTATGCGACACTGTGTGACACTGTGTGCGACACTGTGTGCGACACTGTGTGACACTGTATGCGACACTGTGTGACACTGTGTGCGACACTGTGTGCGACACTGTGTGCGACACTGTGTGACACTGTATGCGACACTGTGTGACACTGTATGCGACACTGTGTGCGACACTGTGTGCGACACTGTGTGCGACACTGTGTGCGACACTGTTTGACACTGTATGCGACACTGTGTGACACTGTGTGCGACACTGTGTGCGACACTGTGTGACACTGTATGCGACACTGTGTGACACTGTGTGCGACACTGTGTGCGACACTGTGTGACACTGTATGCGACACTGTGTGACACTGTGTGCGACACTGTGTGCGACACTGTGTGCGACACTGTGTGCGACACTGTGTGCGACACTGTGTGCGACACTGTGTGCGACACTGTGTGCGACACTGTGTGCGACACTGTGTGTGACACTGTTGCGACACTGTGTGCGACACTGTGTGCGACACTGTGTGCGACACTGTGCGACATTGTTGCGACACTGTGTGCGACACTGGGTGCGACACTGTTGCGACACTGTGTGCGACACTGTGTGCGACACTGTGCGCGACACTGTGCGCGACACTGTGCGCGACACTGTGTGCGACACTGTGTGAGTCACTAGTTATTTAATGTGTTTCATTCTGCCAGAGCTCTTCTTCATGCACTTGTCTTGTTGTCTTTGAACCTGATTTATTATTAGCTTTTATCATCACTTCAAACACGTCTAATTAAATGAATACCTCAACATGAAAATAACAAAATGTAACATTTATGTTGTATTGTATTTTAATTTGTATTTCCATTAAGAAAACTATGAACTATGAGATTAGATTTTGTTAAAATTATAAATACTTGTCACTCTTTGTTTATGACCTATTTAAGATCATGAAGATTCATCCTTAATGTTGTTGTGTGTATTTATATATGTATATATGTATTTATCTATAATCCTGAGCATGTTGGTCGATGTGCTCCATGATGCAGAAACGACAACATTATGGTGAGTTGAAACCATCGTATCCTAAACTGTCTCGTGTTTCTCTGCCAAAACCAACTCCCCCTCTCGCCTGCAGCGTTAGCAAGATGGCGCTAACAAATATAAATGTTCGAGAGCGACTGGTTTTGTTGTCAGAGACTTACATCTATAGCCAGCGGGCATCTTCTGAGACACGTCTTGAGTCTGGCGTGGACTTGGATCAGCTGTTGGACGGCCTCCTCGCTGCCGAGGTTAAGCTGTGCGTGGATGGATGTTACCGAGTTAGTGCCTCGGAAAAGTTTTCAGTTTAAAAATCTTCTTTTCTCCTCGGAGCGACTCACAGTACCTGACATGTTGTTATTGTTCAGGGCTTTTATTAAAACTTCATGGACCATCTGGTGCTTCCATCGCAGTCGAGCTTCAACACGTCGGGGAATAGAAACTAGTGTCGCAGAGAGAAGCAGCTTCTCCTCCAGAACCTTCAGTCCAGTCGCTCACAGGTGTGTCAGGAGAACTTATGAACGTCAAGAAGTGGATTTGAAAGTGTCTTGTTTTTATGGTTGCTAGGCAACACTCGCAGTGTGAAAACTGAAGCAAGAGTTTGTCGTATTTGACGTGAGAATTACGAGTCACCTGACCAGTCACATGGTTTACATGGTTATTTCAACATATCTGGTTTAAAAACAGAGTCTGTCATTAACCTGGGAAACATTTTCTTGAAAAGACTCAATAACTCGTATGTAATCAATAACTAGTCATCAATAACTTGTCATTAATAACTAGTATGAAATCAATAACTGGTCATTAATAACAAGTATGACATCAATAACTAGTCATCAATAACTTGTCATTAATAACTAGTATGAAATCAATAACTGGTCATTAATAACAAGTATGACATCAATAACTGGTCATCAATAACTAGTAATTAATATCTAATATGAAACCATAACTGGTCATTAATAACAAGTATGACATCAATAACTTGTCATTAATAACTAGTATGACATCAATAACTTGTCATTAATAACTAGTATGACATCAATAACTGGTCATCAATAACTTGTCATCAATAACTAGTCATTAATAACTAGTATGACATCAATAACTGGTCATCAATAACTTTTCATCAATAACTAGTCATTAAAAACTAGTATGACATCAATAACTGGTCATCAATAACTTGTCATCAATAACTAGTCATTAAAAACTAGTATGACATCAATAACTGGTCATCAATAACTTTTCATCAATAACTAGTCATTAATAACTAGTATGACATCAATAACTGGTCATTAATAACTAGTATGACATCAATAACTGGTCATCAATAACTTGTCATCAATAACTAGTCATTCATAACTAGTATGACATCAATAACTTGTCATCAATAACTAGTCATTAATAACTAGTATGACATCAATAACTTGTCATCAATAACTAGTCATTAATAACTAGTATGACATCAATAACTGGTCATCAATAACTAGTCATTAATATCTAGTATGAAATCAATAACTGGTCATCAATAACTTGTCATCAATAACTGGTCATTAATAACAAGTATGACATCAATAACTAGTCATCAATAACTCGTATGTAATCCATTACTAGTCATCAATAACTTGTCATTAATAACTAGTATGACATCAATAACTAGTTACAATAACTAGTATGACATCAATAACTGGTTATTAATAACTGGTCATCAATAACTAGTATGACATCAATAACTTGTCATCAATAACTGGTCATTAATAACAAGTATGACATCAATAACTAGTCATCAATAACTCGTATGTAATCAATAACTAGTCATCAATAACTTGTCATTAATAACTAGTATGACATCAATAAATAGTCATCAATAACTAGTATGACATCAATAACTGGTCATTAATAACTGGTCATCAATAACTAGTATGACATCAATAACTAGTCATCAATAACTGGTCATCAATAACTAGTCATTAATAACTGGTCATCAATAACTGGTCATCAATAACTAGTATGACATCAATAACTAGTCATTAATAACTGGTCATCAATATCTAGTCATTAATAACTGGTCATCAATAACTGGTCATCAATAACTAGTATGACATCAATAACTGGTCATCAATAACTAGTATGACATCAATAACTGGTCATCAATAACTAGTATGACATCAATAACTGGTCATCAATAACTAGTATGACATCAATAACTAGTCATCAATAAGACATCATGACGATGAACGAAGGCCTGAAGCTTGTGCTCCTCAGGAGACGTTGCCTCTCGTTTGTTTCTTCAAACACGTCAACATGTGTTTCTTGTCCTCAGAGACTCTCTTGCTTCCTTCGGCAGAAACGTTTGTTTGCTGATGAGCCTCAACATTTAAAGATCGTCGTCTGGAGGAAAATATCTTCTTTCTTTCCAGAAACATTTATCGATGAAACTATTGAAACTAAACTCAACAGAGAAAAATATATTTTCAATGAAGCAGAAAACGATCAGGTGCTCGTGACACGTTTGGAATCTTTCGTCAGATTTTGAAGTGATTTGGACGATTGTAGCAGGTGGACTGAGGTGTGTGTGTGTGTGTGTGTGTGTGTGTGTGTGTGTGAGTGTGTGTGTGTGTGTGTGTGTATGTGTGTGTGTGTGTGTGTGTGAGAGTGTGTGTGTGTGTGTGTGTGTGTGTGTGTGTGTGTGTGTGTGTGTGTGTGTATGTGTGTGTGTGTGTGTGAGTGTGTGTGTGTGTGTGTGTGTATGTGTGTGTGTGTGTGTGTGTGAGAGTGTGTGTGTGTGTGTGTGTGTGTGTGTGTGTGTGTGTGTGTGTGTATGTGTGTGTGGGTGTGTGTGTGTGTGTGTGTATGTGTGTGTGTGTGTGTGTGTGTGTGTGTGTTTCGCTCAATGCTAGACGACATCTCTTGAAGTCGCGCCTCTGATCGTACGACTCTCTCATGACGCAGGACTCGTACAAGAGTCATTAGAACGAGTCATTAGAACGAGTCATTAGAACGAGTCACTAGAACGAGTCATTAGAAGGAGTCATTAGAACGAGTCAGAAGCTAAATCTCGCTTCTTAACGACCATCGACGTTTGACGACCCGATGATTGCTTCGTTGACATTTGATGACCTTCAGTGTGGGATCTATAGAGTCTCAAGATGGCCGCCTGTGTGTTTAACACTCATCTTCATTAAGTCATCATTCGTTAGCATTTCACTGAAGCTCCATCGATCCACGTGGTTAATGCCAGGTTTACTCCAGACACTCTGGTTTCCTCCCACAGAACAACAACATCCATCTTTGTTTCTCTTGCAGCGAGAAAAGACGTCAAAGACGAGACGGACGACAGGATGCAACAGTTCAAGAAGAAGGCGAAGGAGCTTCGTGTCCTCGATGCTAAGACGGCACAGAATCTTTGTAAGTATAGATTTTTGATGTCGTTCATGTGTTTGTTCATGTGTTTGTAAATGTGTTTGTAAATGTTGTTCATATGTTTGAAAATGTGTTTGTAAATGTGTTTGTAAATGTGTTTGTAAATGTGTTTGTAAATGTTGTTCATATGTTTGTAAATGTGTTTGTAAATGTGTTTGTAAATGTTGTTCATATGTTTGTTAATGTGTTTGTAAATGTTGTTCATATGTTTGTTAATGTGTTTGTAAATGTTGTTCATATGTTTGTAAATGTGTTTGTAAATGTGTTTGTAAATGTTGTTCATATGTTTGTAAATGTGTTTGTAAATGTCATTAATGTTTGTAAATGTCGTTCATATGTTTGTTAATGTTGTTTATGTTTTTTAATGTCGTTCATATGTTTGTTAATGTCGTTCATATGTTTGTTAATGTCGTTTATGTTTTTTAATGTCGTTCATATGTTTGTTAATGTCGTTCATATGTTTGTTAATGTCGTTCATATGTTTGTTAATGTCGTTTATGTTTTTTAATGTCGTTCATATGTTTGTTAATGTCGTTCATATGTTTGTTAATGTCGTTCATATGTTTGTAAATGTTGTTTATGTTTGTAAATGTTGTTTATGTTTGTTAATGTCGTTCATATGTTTGTAAATGTCCACACATATGTGAATCAGTCAGAATGTTGTTCCATTCGTGTAAATGTTGCTACGATGTTGATACGCGTCAAAGTCGTCCTCCATCACAGAGCAGATGGTCGTTGAATGAGCCAGAAGGCTGGTGTAGAAAATATCACCTCCAGAAGGACATGTGCTCTTGAGCAACAGTATCACCTCCACAGTGACGGTGAAACACAGAGATGTCATCAGTGATGCGACTGTACTTCCTGGTGTTTGATGGACGGACAATACATTCAGAAGCTTGAATGAACAACATGCATCTTCCAACAGTTTCATGGTCTTTCAGGCTCGATGTAGGCATTCGTTCGACTTCTGGCTCGGCCTCGAGCACATTTCTAATGAAACGTTAGCGTCTATGAATATATGAATATATATAAATAACATGTTTTTATATCATTAGAGCTTCAAACAAACTTCAACAGTTCGGCTAGAGATGAAGAGCAAACTATATTTAGATGATAAGTCAATGTTTTTGTGATGTTAATAACATGATCAGCCGTTATTAACCCATTGAAAGGTCATTTATTACAAATCAACCGTTCATATGGTGAAGTTCTACTTTCATTCTACTGTCATTCTACTTTCATTCTACTGTCATTCTACTTTCATTCTACTTTCATTCTACTGTCATTCTACTTTCATTCTACTGTCATTCTACTTTCATTCTACTGTCATTCTACTGTCATTCTACTGTCATTCTACTGTCATTCTACTGTCATTCTACTGTCATTCTACTTTCATTCTACTGTCATTCTACTTTCATTCTACTGTCATTCTACTTTCATTCTACTGTCATTCTACTGTCATTCTACTGTCATTCTACTGTCATTCTACTTTCATTCTACTGTCATTCTACTGTCATTCTACTGTCATTCTACTTTCATTCTACTGTCATTCTACTTTCATTCTACTGTCATTCTACTGTCATTCTACTGTCATTCTACTGTCATTCTACTGTCACTCTACTTTCATTCTACTGTCATTCTACTTTCATTCTACTGTCATTCTACTGTCATTCTACTGTCATTCTACTGTCATTCTACTGTCATTCTACTGTCATTCTACTGTCATTCTACTTTCATTCTACTGTCATTCTACTTTCATTCTACTTTCATTCTACTGTCATTCTACTGTCATTCTACTGTCATTCTACTTTCATTCTACTGTCATTCTACTTTCATTCTACTGTCATTCTACTTTCATTCTACTGTCATTCTACTTTCATTCTACTGTCATTCTACTTTCATTCTACTTTCATTCTACTGTCATTCTACTTTCATTCTACTTTCATTCTACTGTCATTCTACTTTCATTCTACTGTCATTCTACTGTCATTCTACTTTCATTCTACTTTCATTCTACTGTCATTCTACTTTCATTCTACTGTCATTCTACTGTCATTCTACTTTCATTCTACTCTCATTCTACTGTCATTCTACTGTCATTCTACTGTCATTCTACTTTCATTCTACTTTCATTCTACTGTCATTCTACTGTCATTCTACTGTCATTCTACTTTCATTCTACTTTCATTCTACTGTCATTCTACTGTCATTCTACTGTCATTCTACTTTCATTCTACTTTCATTCTACTTTCATTCTACTGTCATTCTACTGTCATTCTACTTTCATTCTACTTTCATTCTACTTTCATTCTACTGTCATTCTACTTTCATTCTACTGTCATTCTACTTTCATTCTACTGTCATTCTACTTCCATTCTACTTTCATTCTACTGTCATTCTACTTTCATTCTACTGTCATTCTACTTTCATTCTACTGTCATTCTACTGTCATTCTACTGTCATTCTACTTTCATTCTACTGTCATTCTACTTTCATTCTACTGTCATTCTACTTTCATTCTACTGTCATTCTACTTCCATTCTACTTTCATTCTACTGTCATTCTACTTTCATTCTACTGTCATTCTACTTTCATTCTACTGTCATTCTATTTTCATTCTACTGTCATTCTACTTTCATTCTACTGTCATTCTACTTTCATTCTACTGTCATTCTACTTTCATTCTACTGTCATTCTACTTCCATTCTACTTTCATTCTACTGTCATTCTACTGTCATTCTACTGTCATTCTACTGTCATTCTACTTTCATTCTACTGTCATTCTACTTTCATTCTACTGTCATTCTACTTCCATTCTACTTTCATTCTACTTTCATTCTACTGTCATTCTACTTTCATTCTACTGTCATTCTACTTCCATTCTACTTTCATTCTACTGTCATTCTACGGTCATTCTACTGTCATTCTACTGTCATTCTACTGTCATTCTACTTTCATTCTACTGTCATTCTACTTTCATTCTACTGTCATTCTACTTCCATTCTACTTTCATTCTACTTCCATTCTACTTTCATTCTACTGTCATTCTACTTTCATTCTACTTCCATTCTACTTTCATTCTATTTCCATTCTACTTTCATTCTACTTCCATTCTACTTTCATTCTACTTTCATTCTACTTTCATTCTACTGTCATTCTACTGTCATTCTACTGTCATTCTACTTTCATTCTACTGTCATTCTACTTTCATTCTACTGTCATTCTACTTCCATTCTACTTTCATTCTACTTCCATTCTACTTTCATTCTACTGTCATTCTACTTTCATTCTACTTCCATTCTACTTTCATTCTATTTCCATTCTACTTTCATTCTACTTCCATTCTACTGTCATTCTACTTCCATTCTACTTTCATTCTACTTTCATTCTACTTTCATTCTACTGTCATTCTACTGTCATTCTACTTTCATTCTACTGTCATTCTACTTCCATTCTACTTTCATTCTACTGTCATTCTACTGTCATTCTACTGTCATTCTACTGTCATTCTACTTTCATTCTACTGTCATTCTACTTTCACTCTACTGTCATTCTACTTCCATTCTACTTTCATTCTACTTCCATTCTACTTTCATTCTACTGTCATTCTACTTTCATTCTACTTCCATTCTACTTTCATTCTATTTCCATTCTACTTTCATTCTACTTCCATTCTACTTTCATTCTACTTTCATTCTACTTTCATTCTACTGTCATTCTACTGTCATTCTACTGTCTCTCGTAGTTTGAAAACGCTAGAAACCTTTTTTTCTGTCCCTTAGAATTTACTTTTCTTTAACTGTTTCCATTCAACGATCCTTCATCTT
Organism: Callionymus lyra; assembly: GCF_982586985.1. Lineage (NCBI taxonomy): Eukaryota > Metazoa > Chordata > Actinopteri > Syngnathiformes > Callionymidae > Callionymus > Callionymus lyra. Next base: position 29,127,215 of record NC_141826.1, on the reverse strand, counting down.
TGGACTTTACTTTTTGATGTTTCAAATCAAACTCTCGTAGGTGAGCTGAGTTCCATCAGACTTCTGGCTCATTTCAAAACTAAAAGATGGTAGAAAGAGGTGAGAATCCTAGTCAGCAGTGATTGGCTGAGCTTGAGAAGCAGCAGCAGCGACTATGGTTTGTTGCGTATCAAACACAGACCTGTGGACCCGACGCTGCCGAGCAGCTGTTGAGTGAATCTCCGACTCATTAACAAAGTTCCACCTGTGACTTCCACCTGGATTCACCAGCAGCTCCACATTCCACCGTAGGCATCGCACCTGGAGCGCGACGGCGAGGATCTTCCCTGCGGCGCTCGTCCACGACTGCTTTACTCTCCCTGCTTATTAACTGGACGAGGTTCGACTGCTTCGCTCGTGGTCAGCGACACAAACTCACGACTCGAGTGACGGAGAGAATATTAGTTTCCGGCGACACTCTTCGGTCATCTGGTGTGAAGAGCAATGAAGCTGAAACGAGTGAGTGAAGCTCATAAAAGAAGAGAGGAAATGACTCTGTTCTCTCCATCACAGCAATCTTCCTGGGATCGTTCCGCCTGCCGTACGAAGAGATCCGAGACATCGTGCTGGAGGTGGACGAGCAACGCCTGAGCGAGTCTCTCATCCAGGTGAGACTGATGCTCGCAGTGACCACGACGTCCAGGGTTTGTCTTCAGTCGAGCCAAACAAACGTTTCATCAACTTAGTTCCTTTAAATGAGAGACTCTGAGCTGCAGCTGTTTAATCAGAGTTTTCACTGTAAAACTTGAATTAGCATAAACACAATATATATTTTCTTTTCACCAACTTTACTTCAACGTTTACATAAAAACAACACATTTTTAAACAAATGTCATTTATTTAAGCTTTCAAATCATTTTATTCTCATCATTGATCATGTTTTGGTTTATTTGTATTCAATTAAGGATGTGAAATACAATAAAACATATATTTATATATTTATATATCTATATATCATTGAGTCGTCCACAGCCAAAAGAAAAATGAAATCCCGCGAGATCTCAGCGCTGACTGGGTACAAGAGGATACAGTGAGTCCAGTTTTCGGACGTATTTCTTCTTCAGTTTCATGACTTCAACCACAAAACAAACTAAAATTTTAAAAAAGAAGCAAATGTATTGAAACCTGTTGTGTTGTGTTGTCATCGTACCTCATGTTGAGTTGTGTGTTACTTTTGTGTTGAGCATGAAAAACATCACTTTTATAAAACATATTTAAGTAAATCAAGTAAGTAAATATAGTTGGTACATTTACTGATACAAGTGTTTATGTTTTAGTTGAAAGAAAAACTTGTTGTAAAAGTGAAAACATGTCTTGAGTCTTAACTTCAACGATTGTTGACTGGAGATCATGGAGGAAGAAAACCCTGAGAAGGTCGTTGAGGTCGTTGAGGTCGTTGACCTCATTTTAAACGTGATCTTCTCTCCGCGACCGAAGCGTTCATCGTCTCATAAAGGATGACGAAGGACACATCTTGGCTGAATCCTCCCACTTTTCTGCGGCGCCATTGTTCGTCCGGTGATTGATGAGCTTCTGCGAGAACTCTTGTTTATTTCTCTTTTCTTCTGCTTTCATGAGCGTTAATTAAAAAGGGAGGACGATCCTCTGGGCGTCGCTTACAAACTGCAGCCATATATTGTGTTCTGGTGTCGCTGCAGTCGACGCTCGCAGCTGGACAGCATATATTTGAGAATAAATATAGAAAGTCATGTGATCATTAGCTGGGTTTAATTGATACTATTCAAGGTCGACTCTGTTCATTCTGCAGAAGATGAACGACTGACGAGTTCTTCTCCATGTGTTTGTCAACGAGACGAATCTAATCTGTGACCCTTCAGTGTTTTTGTGTTTCTTCCATCTGTGAACAAAGAAACACAAATGCATTGAAGGATATTTTTCTCTTCGCTCGTCTGCACTGGAGACTCGTTCCAGTCCTGGTCATAATGTTGTGGTTCATTGTCGTTCAGACTGAATGTCAGCAATAAGTCAGCAAACAGATTCTCACTGTCTTGGTGGATGTGTTTCCATGTGAAGACGAGATTGAATGGAAGTTAAAACATGAGAATTTAAAAGACGTCCTGCTGCTGCGTCTGCAGCTGCTCATCCAGACTCATTACGCTGATGAATCATCTCCACCACCCACTCCAGCCTCACGCCAATCACCATTTATCCACACGGACCTCTGGAGTCCAGCGGCGCCGCAGCGTGAGGCTTCTGCAGTCACACCAATCAAATAAAAGCAAAACCATCATGAAAGGAAACTAATTCTGTCTGAGACAAAATGTGCTCACGTGCACTTTATGAGCTTCACTGAGGACCAGCTACACATGGAGCTCCTCCTGATGGTCCTGCAGGTTTCACACATCACTGGAGCTAATAATAAGAACAATAACACGATCGATCACATGATAATAACAAGTGCTTCAGTGTCACATGTCTCATCAAAGAAGTGAACGAGGGAAGAACGAGGGAAGAGCAGATGGAGAAATGTTATTAAGAAGATCATTTCATGAAGTCATCATCCATTCATTCATTCATTCATTCGTTCATTCATTCGTTCGTTCGTTCGTTCGTTCGTTCGTTCGTTCGTTCGTTCGTTCGTTCGTTCGTTCGTTCGTTCGTTCGTTCGTTCGTTCGTTCGTTCGTTCGTTCGTTCGTTCGTTCGTTCGTTCGCTCGCTCGCTCGCTCTTATTTCTGTAGAGATATTAAGATATATAGATATAAACATATTAAGATATAAAGATATAAAGATATTAACATATTAACATATTAACATATTAACATATAAAGATATAAAGATATTAACATATTAACATATTAACATATTAACATATAAACATATTAAGATATAAACATATTAAGATATAAACATATAAACATATAAACATATAAACATATAAACATATTAACATATTAAGAAATAAAGATATAAAGATATAAAGATATAAACATATTAAGATATTAACATATTAAGATATTAAGATATAAAGATATAAAGATATAAAGATATTAACATATTAACATATTAAGATATAAACATATTAAGATATAAAGATATTAAGATATTAAGATATAAAGATATAAACATATAAACATATAAACATATTAAGAAATAAAGATATAAAGATATAAAGATATAAAGATATTAAGATGTAAAGATGTAAAGATGTAAAGATATAAAGATATTAACATATTAACATATTAACATATTAAGATGTAAAGATAGATATAAAGATATTAACATATTAACATATTAAGATATTAAGATGTAAAGATAGATATAAAGATATTAACATATTAACATATTAAGATGTAAAGAAAGATATAAAGATAAAGATTTATTTTATTCTTTTCATCTTCAGTTTGGACAGAAAATAGTTTAATTTAAAATGTAAAAAAACCTCTAAACTGACACTTTTTTGTCTGAATGAACATAAGAATTAAAGTGTTCAATATTTATAAAGATTTGATTTTTAAATTCAATATATATTTGAATTATTTTATTATAACAATTAGATTTGATCCTTGTTTTGTTTTGTTGTAGTTTTTGTGTTTTGTGTTGATGTGATGGAAACATGGTTTCATCTTCATCGTGAAAGTTTTATAAATTCAAGTTTTATTTCTTCATCTCCGTCCGTGAAGAAGTGAATCAAGTGTTTAAACGTCTGAAGCTCATGTTCTCATGAATCCTGGCAAACGTTCTCTGAGATCCATGTGATCTCTGGCAACGCTCCGCGGAGTTTTCATTCCCAAGTGCAGATCAAACACTGACGAGTCATCATGTCGGCGAGCGGCGTCTCCTCTGACCTCACTTCCTGCCCGTCAATCATGGTTCGCCGTGACGCTTGAGATGGTTTCACGGTGAAGATGTGGACGAGGAAAAGAAGTCACAACATCAACATCTTCATCAGAAGCTCTGAGGCTCGACCACTTATCCATGAAGACTTTCGTAAAGATCTGATGATGATCTTCACGTGTTTGATTTCACGCCGTGAGATACAACGTCACGCCGCGAGCGCGTCGTTATCCGAGCATCTGAAGCCTTCAGCTGCACATGCTCCTCAAAGTCTTCTGTGTGAAGATGCCAATCCAGCCGCCGTGTAACCAGATGTATCTGCTGATGGAGCTTCAACTGTTGCTCCTGTGAAGTCAGACGGCGGCGCTTTCTTCTCCACGCCAGCGCTGAGCCGGTGACTCCGGTCTGGTCCGGTCCGGTCCGGTCCGGTCCGGTCCGGTCCGGTCCGGTGCGGTCCGGTCTGGTCTGGTCTGGTCTGGTCCGGTCCGGTCCGGTCCGGTCCGGTGTGGTCCGGTCTGGTCTGGTCTGGTCCGGTCTGGTCTGGTCCGGTCTGGTCTGGTCCGGTCTGGTCTGGTCCGGTCTGGTCTGGTCCGGTCTGGTCTGGTCTGGTCTGGTCCCGTCCGGTCACACCTGACAGCGACTGAAAGATGGATCCACATCAGAATCTGTGACATTAAAGCTGGTGTGAGAATCGTGGCTTCAAACATTCATGTTCTCACACGACACGTTGATGTTCTCAAGGTCATTCTTGAACGATTGTATCAACATACAATTGTCTGCAGGTGTGTGTGTGTGTGTGTGTGTGTGTGTGTGTGTGTGTGTGTGTGTGTGTGTCCTGTGAAAGCCTGGTGACATGTCACCTGCCTCGCACCCGACTAGCTGGGATAGACTCCAGCCCCCGCGACCCTGATAATGGAATCAGTGGAGAATGAATGGATTATTTTTGTCTTCAGTCTCGACTCTCGTTCTTCTCTCGGTCTGAAGTCGTTTTTCATCTCGCAGTCGATTCGTTAATAACCGCGTTTGTTTGCATCAAGATCTTCCAGATGTTGTGACCAAAACATCTGGGTCTGGATCCATCGTAGGTCCAGGAATGACCTCAGAGTGTTTGTGCTCAAGGTTTGAATCTCAAGATGAAGTTTGTTAGTCAGTGAAGCTTCTTCAGAATCATGTCGTTGAAAACATTCTTCGTCTAGAAACGTATGAAAAGCAACTATGAAGAGTCTCTTCAGCGAAGGCTCACGACTCACCTCTGCCATGGTAACAACCTTTCCAGCAGCTCCCCCGGGAGCCTGGACTGCAGCCCTCCTTGTTATTATTGTTTGTTTCTCTTGTCAATCACGCGCTCATCCATATGCAAGCAGCCATTATCATCTCGATGCCCGTCGGCGGCGGAGCTGCAGCTCCAGCCAGCTTTGTTCTGACAACAGGTGCGAGGAGCGTCTTCGGGCATTTGCATGTCACCCCAGTGCATTCTGGGGGCAGCGTTGTTGGTTTGCACTCCTTGTGCGAGTCAGGCTCGAACCGGACGAGACGTTAACGACTCTTATGGTGATGTTATCGTCACGCTGGACTCCTGCTGTGACACGTTGCTCACCTGTCCAGGTACTGTTCCTCCTCAGGGCTGATGCTTTTCTTACTGCAGCGTAATTTAGTTTTTTTATTTTACACTCGGCTCGTCGTCGCGGCGACAGCTGGCTCGTCGCTCTCACTTTCTGAAGCACAAACAAATTAATTTGTGTGTGTTGTGTTCGCCGGCGTCTCCTCGCTTGATTGACAGTCGCTTCCAGCAGCTTTCATGACATCATGAGAGACGAGTTTTCAAACCAGACTTTCATTGTCCGACTCACAGGGTTTTGTTGGAAACAGTTCACCTGCTTCCTGTCACGTGACGTCACTTCCTGCTCCGCCTCCTCCTCTCACCTGGAAGATGCTCACGTCTGCATCCAGAAGCTCTGCTGCTGCTGACGGACGCGTTTAATGTCACGTTAAATCTGTCAGGTTCTCCTCCCCGACCATCAAAGGAATCCTTCTTCTCTCGCTCTCCGTCCATCATCCTATGTTTACCTTCTTCTCCTTCCATCACTTCTTTCTTTCACGCTAATGCGATTTTAGAATCTGCCAGAGTCGCTCTGCAGCCTGTCACTCAGGATCTCACACAACTGTCCACGGATTGTGTTGATCGTCTTCTGTGGAACATCAGTGTTTAGAAGAACATCCTCTCGACAGATGTTTCTTATGTGGAAGTCATTCAAGACAGTTTCATTGTCGTCCTCTAGATGTCGCCCTGGAGTCATTTAAACAGCCTCATTTAAAGTGAGAGCGCCACCTACTGACCTTTGACCTATGAACCGCTGCTACAGATGATGGACGGATGAGAAAGGAGGACAAATGTTACATAGTGTGGCTTTAATGACGATAGAAATCAAAGGTAAAACAAAAGAGAAGCAAAAGTGTTTGAAAGTAAAATGTTATAAAACAAACTCGAGTGAATAAAAATAGATGTTTGAATAAACAGAAAACATAACAAAACATGAATATTCAACGAGATCTTCGACCTTCTGTCGCGTCGCGTGACAAACATCTGCAGCAACTTTGCTGTGAAGCGTCGAAGGCAGAAGAACTTTGAAGAACTTTGAAGAACTTTGAAGAGCAGATGAAGAGAAGAAGATGTTGCTGGTGACGCGAGGTCACGCTTCTGCTGTGATGTCACGACTGTGACGTTAAAAACATACGAGAAGATCTGACGTGTCTCTGATGAAGATCCCAGCTCCCCAGGGGAGACTCCACGGTGGCAGAAATCAACGGCTTTAACCTTCTTTAATAACGTCTCGTGTCGCTTCATCTGCTGCCTCGAACATATGTTCTTGAGCCGAGATGTTCTTCTCAAACCTCACGTCTGGATCAGTGAGTCGTCGGAGCTTCTGAACACGAGCACCTGCTGCTCCGTGAGTCACGTCTGAGCCTCAAGATCTTCTTCAGGACGGACGTGGTTCACTCAGAGCTCAAGATCTTCTTCAGGACGGACGTGGTTCACTCAGAGCTCAAGATCTTCTTCAGGACGGACGTGGTTCACTCAGAGCTCAAGACCTTCTCGTACGATTATTGAACCTGATTCAGTCTCTTCAGCGTCACGAGCCGACGAGTCTCGACACCTCATGAGTTTAGTACTAGTTTAACTAGTTTAACTAGTTTAAACAAAGTCTTCCTTTTAACACTGACTCGCAACCAATAAAACATTTTAAATTTAGGAAAAAAAGATCTATGTTTGTTACATTAGACTGAACTGAGCCTCGTCGTAGTGTGTGTTTAAAAACACTATCTGTGTGTGTTTAAAAACACTGTGTGTGTGTGTTTAAAAACACTGTGTGCGTGTGTTTAAAAACACTATCTGTGTGTGTTTAAAAACACTATCTGTGTGTGTTTAAAAACACTATCTGTGTGTGTTTAAAAACACTGTGTGTGTGTGTTTAAAAACACTGTGTGCGTGTGTTTAAAAACACTATCTGTGTGTGTTTAAAAACACTATCTGTGTGTGTTTAAAAACACTATCTGTGTGTGTTTAAAAACACTGTGTGTGTTTAAAAACACTATCTGTGTGTTTTTAAAAACACTATCTGTGTGTGTTTAAAAACACTATCTGTGTATGTTTAAAAACACTATCTGTGTGTGTTTAAAAACACTGTGTGTGTTTAAAAACACTATCTGTGTGTGTGTTTAAAAACACTATCTGTGTGTGTGTTTAAAAACACTGTGTGTGTTTAAAAACACTATCTGTGTGTGTTTAAAAACACTATCTGTGTGTGTTTAAAAACACTATCTGTGTGTGTTTAAAAACACTATCTGTGTGTGTTTAAAAACACTGTGTGTGTGTGTGTTTAAAAACACTGTGTGCGTGTGTTTAAAAACACTATCTGTGTGTGTTTAAAAACACTGTGCGTGTGTTTAAAAACACTATCTGTGTGTGTTTAAAAACACTGTGTGTGTGTGTGTTTAAAAACACTGTGTGCGTGTGTTTAAAAACACTATCTGTGTGTGTTTAAAAACACTATCTGTGTGTGTTTAAAAACACTGTGTGTGTTTAAAAACACTATCTGTGTGTGTTTAAAAACACTGTGTGTGTTTAAAAACACTGTGTGTGTTTAAAAACACTGTGTGTTTAAAACACGCCGGAGCAGCAGCGTCTGATCCGACGACAACTGATTGATTCGTTGACGTAAAACACAAACTGTCGGTTCTTCCTTTTTTAAGCATCTTTTTTCTGTTTTAAGTTGATGTTTTGTCGTCTCTTAAAATAAATAGTTTATATATAGATGTTATAAATGTGTTCCTATGGTTTATTTTGAGGCACGAAATGTTGAGTTCATTTGTAACAATCATTTGATTTCACGACCAACACGGACCTGATGATCCTGAACTGGTTCCACAGAAAGTGATCCTGAGGACGAGTCGCTGAAGCAGCAGTTGAAGCTGGAGCTCATGTTTGGTTGCTGAGGAGCATCAGCAGCTAATGAGGAGCTGAGACCCTCTAAAGGGCATCTTTCCCTCTTTGTCCCCCAGAGATGTTCAACTGCCGCCAAAGTCACTCTGGTCGATCGTAGTCACTTTGTTGACCTTTGAGTGAACAATTAACATTTGCTTCTGTCAGTCGCACACAATTTTACACGCCAGCGGATCGACGAAAACAAAACATGTTTCAGCAAAAACTAAAATAAAATAATAGAAAAGAAAATACAAGTTTAACCTTTTAATGAAGCTAATGTTTATTGTGTGTGTGTGTGTGTGCGTGTGTGTCCGTGTGTGTGTGTGTGTGTGTGTGTGTCCGTGTGTGTGTGTGTGTGTGTGTGTAGAACCTGATAAAGAACCTGCCGGAGCAGAAGGAGTTGAACTCGTTGGCGGAACTGAAGAGTGAATATGAAGAGCTGGTGGAGTCGGAGCAGTTTGGCATCGTGGTGAGTATAAGTGTTGTTGTTGTTGTTGTTGTTGTTGTTGTTGTTGTTGTTGTTGTGTGACTTCATGTCCTGAGAAAAGACACACTTCAAATATTCCCTCTCGTTCTCTCTCTTCCTAAACTATTCTGACCCTTCAAAAGTGTGATTGACAGTTCATGATGTTTCATGACGTTTCACGATGTTTCACGATGTTTCACGATGTTTCACGATGTTTCACGATGTTTCACGATGTTTCACGATGTTTCACGATGTTTCACGATGTTTCACGATGTTTCACGATGTTTCTAGTTTGACATCTGTTAGTTTTGTTGAGACGTCACCAACAGCATTCTGGGTAATATTTTCATAAATCAAATACACTTAAAAGATCAATTTGTTTTTTTTAACCCTTGTGTGTGTGTGTGTCTGGGTCGAAGGCTTTCGGGTCACTTTGACCCAGAGACAACACACGGGTTAAGAGAAGTAAAATGATAAGATAATACACAACAAAGTGTTGTGTGTAGTTGTGTTTGTGTTCAAGTTCATTGACAGAAGTGAAACTCTTCATCTCCATGGCAACTGTCATGTCAAGAGAAACATGTTGACCTTTGACCTCACAGCAGCAGCTTCACATCAGACCAAGAGTCAGTTTTTAGAAGCTGCTGTTATCACTTTATGATCAACATCTGAACGTTCGACTCGACTTCCACGGCAGGAAGTGAAACCTGAGACTCTATTGATTTGATCTGATCGACTCGATCGACTCGATCAGATCAATAAGTCGTTGTTTTTGTGCAGCTTCAGTTTTACAATTGACATGTTTATTCTGACGTGATTTCATGTTTTTATTAAAGTTTGTTTTCTTTATCTTTGAATGAATCCTTGTTAGATTTATTTTTCCATATCTACACGTGTTCTATTTATAAACTGATATTTGTGACGCGTCTTCAGATGAAAATCTGTTTTTATGGCAATACTTCAAATATTTGAATGTTTTCATTTTGTTTTTATTTATTCGTTTTACTAAAAACTGGATCAAAAGTCAATGAATTTACAGATTTATAATATATTTCTATATACTTCTAACTATAAGCTGCAGCTCATGCTCTAATGTCACAGATGAGTTCGGTGAAGCTCCTGCGGCCGCGACTCAACGGGATCCTGTTCAAACTGACCTTCGAGGAGCAGGTGAACAACATCCGTCCAGACATCATGAACGTCACCTTCGCCTGCGAGGAGGTGAAGAAGAGCGAGGGCTTCAAGAAGCTGCTGGAGCTGGTGCTGCTGGTGGGAAACTACATGAACGCCGGCTCCAGGAACGCTCAGACCTTCGGCTTCAACGTCGGCTTCCTGTGCAAGGTCGGTCTTCAAATCATCTCGTCTCTGCTCCTGACGCTGGAGATGATTCACGTTTGAAACGTGTTTTTCCTCACATTTATTTATCAAAAACACAAAAGTCAGGCGAGACTTTCTAACGAAGCGAGAAAGTGTTTTGTTTGATAAAAGAAAGTGAGAAAGAATCTTGAGACGATCAGACCTCAGGAGGTTGATTGTTGTTGACGGACCAGAAGAAAGACCTCCTCACTGGAGTCCATCAGGACCAGAGCGTCCAGGAGACCTGATGGTCTCGTCAGCGAGGAGGAGGTTGATGATGAGAACGAGGGAGACGCGCGCGACCCATGACTTCCACCCTCAGCAGGATGTGATGTCAAGGACACGATCGATGGATGTTTGAATGAACTCTGACCTCAGAGACTCAGAAGGTTCATGAACGACGACACCTTTTTATTCCATTTGTATCTTCTGTGCTTCGAGTCTTTTATTCTGAAGATGGAAGATTTAATTTGAAAGATAAATATCAAACTATAAAACCAGACGTTAACAAATCATTTATAAAATAACATGAAGAAGAAGAAGAAGAAGAAGAACAAGTGAGAAATATCTTTATTTCCATCTCAGACGTTCAGTTCAGTTTGATGTGTTTTTACTCGACACTGAGAGCAGAAGGTCGGACTCTCAAGTTCGATTTCCCAGCATGTATTTCCAGCTGCGTGTCAATCACTGTAACGACTCACGTGGTTTTGTTGACTTCTGAGACTTTTCCTCCTGATGATGTTGATCTTCATGGAAGCTTCGTTTCTGCAGCTTCGAGACACGAAGTCTCTCAGTCAGAAGACGACGCTGCTGCACTTCCTGGCCGAGAAATGTGAGGAAAACTACAGCGAGATCCTGAACTTCCCGGACGAGCTGGAGCACGTGGACAGCGCCAGCAAAGGTACAGAAGGTTCTCCTGGTTCTGATCCGAGTGTTCGTGGTTTGATCAGAACTCATCGTCAACCAAACCTGGACCAATCATTTTATCTGGTTTTATTGTTTAAACATTATTTAGATTCTGGTCATAAATGAAAAAACTTTGACACTTTTTTAGATGTTGATTCAGGAAAAATTAATATTTTCATATTTACATGTGATGATCTTGTGATGATCTCGTGATGATCTGGTGATGATCTGGTGATGATCTCGTGATGATCTCGTGATGAACTCGTGATGAACTCGTGATGATCTCGTGATGATCTCGTGATGATCTCGTGATGATCTCGTGATGATCTCGTGATGATCTCGTGATGATCTCGTGAAGATCTCGTGATGAACTCGTGATGATCTCGTGATGATCTCGTGAAGATCTCGTGATGATCTCGTGATGATCTCGTGATGATCTCGTGATGATCTCGTGATGATCTCGTGATGATCTCGTGATGAACTCGTGATGATCTCGTGATGAACTCGTGATGATCTGGTGATGATCTTGTGATGATCTCGTGATGATCTCGTGATGATCTCGTGATGATCTCGTGATGAACTCGTGATGATCTCGTGATGAACTCGTGATGATCTCGTGATGATCTCGTGATGATCTCGTGATGATCTCGTGATGATCTCGTGATGATCTCGTGATGATCTCGTGATGATCTCGTGATGAACTCGTGATGATCTGGTGATGATCTGGTGATGATCTGGTGATGATCTGGTGATGATCTGGTGATGATCTCGTGATGATCTCGTGATGATCTGGTGATGAACTCGTGATGATCTCGTGATGATCTCGTGATGAACTCGTGATGATCTGGTGATGATCTCGTGATGAACTCGTGATGATCTGGTGATGATCTCGTGATGAACTCGTGATGATCTGGTGATGAACTCGTGATGATCTGGTGATGATCTCGTGATGATCTCGTGATGATCTCGTGAAGATCTCGTGATGATCTCGTGATGATCTCGTGATGAACTCGTGATGATCTCGTGATGATCTCGTGATGATCTCGTGATGATCTCGTGATGATCTCGTGATGATCTCGTGAAGATCTCGTGAAGATCTCGTGATGATCTCGTGATGAACTCGTGATGATCTCGTGATGATCTCGTGATGATCTCGTGATGAACTCGTGATGATCTCGTGATGATCTCGTGATGATCTCGTGATGATCTCGTGAAGATCTCGTGATGATCTCGTGATGATCTCGTGATGATCTCGTGATGATCTCGTGAAGATCTCGTGATGATCTCGTGAAGATCTCGTGATGATCTCGTGAAGATCTCGTGATGATCTCGTGATGATCTCGTGATGAACTCGTGATGATCTCGTGATGATCTCGTGAAGATCTCGTGATGATCTCGTGATGAACTCGTGATGATCTCGTGATGATCTCGTGATGATCTCGTGATGAACTCGTGATGATCTCGTGATGATCTCGTGATGAACTCGTGATGATCTGGTGATGATCTGGTGATGATCTGGTGATGATCTGGTGATGATCTGGTGATGATCTGGTGATGAACTCGTGATGATCTGGTGATGATCTGGTGATGATCTCGTGATGATCTCGTGATGATCTCGTGATGATCTCGTGATGATCTCGTGATGATCTCGTGATGAACTCGTGATGATCTCGTGATGATCTCGTGATGATCTCGTGATGAACTCGTGATGATCTGGTGATGATCTGGTGATGATCTCATGATGATCTCGTGATGATCTCGTGATGATCTCATGATGATCTCGTGATGATCTCGTGATGATCTCGTGATGATCTCGTGATGATCTCGTGATGATCTGGTGATGAACTCGTGATGATCTGGTGATGATCTCGTGAAGATCTCGTGATGATCTCGTGATGATCTCGTGAAGATCTCGTGATGATCTCGTGAAGATCTCGTGAAGATCTCGTGATGATCTCGTGATGATCTCGTGATGATCTCGTGAAGATCTCGTGATGATCTCGTGAAGATCTCGTGATGATCTCGTGATGATCTCGTGATGAACTCGTGATGATCTCGTGAAGATCTCGTAATGATCTCGTGATGATCTCGTGATGATCTCGTGAAGATCTGGTGATGATCTCGTGATGAACTCGTGATGATCTCGTGATGATCTCGTGATGAACTCGTGATGATCTCGTGATGATCTCGTGATGAACTCGTGATGATCTGGTGAAGATCTGGTGATGATCTCGTGATGAACTCGTGATGATCTCGTGATGATCTCGTGATGATCTCGTGATGAACTCGTGATGATCTCGTGATGATCTCGTGAAGATCTCGTGAAGATCTCGTGATGATCTCGTGATGATCTCGTGATGATCTCGTGAAGATCTCGTGATGATCTCGTGATGATCTCGTGATGATCTCGTGATGATCTTGTGATGAACTCGTGATGATCTCGTGATGATCTCGTGATGATCTCGTGATGAACTCGTGATGATCTCGTGATGATCTCGTGATGATCTCGTGATGAACTCGTGATGATCTCGTGATGATCTTGTGATGATCTCGTGATGATCTCGTGATGATCTCGTGATGAACTCGTGAAGATCTCGTGATGATCTCGTGATGATCTCGTGATGATCTCGTGATGAACTCGTGATGATCTCGTGATGATCTCGTGATGATCTCGTGATGAACTCGTGATGATCTCGTGATGATCTCGTGATGATCTCGTGATGATCTCGTGATGAACTCGTGATGATCTCGTGATGATCTCGTGATGATCTCGTGATGATCTCGTGATGATCTTGTGATGAACCTGTTGAAGATCTCGTGAAGATGATCTCGTGATGATCTCGTGATGATCTCGTGATGATCTCGTGATGAACTCGTGATGAACTCGTGATGATCTCGTGATGATCTCGTGATGATCTCGTGATCATCTCGTGATGATCTTGTGATGAACTCGTGAAGATCTCATGACGCTCTTGAGACTGAACAAGTCATGTTCTCCGTTCTTGAACCTTCAGTGTTTGCATCAATTCTCACACAAACATCAACTTCTGGTTCTGACGTCCACAGAAATGTGATTGAGATCATTAAAGAGAAGTCATCGTCAGGTGTTGACGAGAGGTCAGAGTTCACAGGAGGTCAGGTGTGTGACGAGAGGTCAGAGTTCACGAGAGGTCAGGTGTTGTGACGAGAGGTCAGGGTCGACGAGAGGTCAATTATTAATGAATAATAATAATAATTCATACATTAATTTAACACAATAATATACATTTATTGTTATTATTTTAAACTGCAAAGTACAAGACAGTAAATGTTTAAAATAACAATATTGTTAAATATATGTTTCTTCTGTAAAAGCTGTAGATTCTGTAGAGTTTAACTTAATTTTACCTTTTAATGATCATTAATGATCGTAACGATGAACGTAAACAATGAACGCTGGCTTCGAACCTTCAGGTAAGACAGGAAGTCTTGCTCGACCTTTGACCTCGCACTGATGTGTTAAAGCTGGTCGTGGACGGTTGAGTCTCAGAGACTGAAGAGATTTTTCTTCATCACAGGATCCGACGAGAGAAAGAAGCAAATGTGACAAAATGTTCTCATAAATCTAGAGTTTCAGACGCAGTGAAGGACAAACTACTGAGAGAGAAGGAGGAGAAGAAACTTTGAGGACATTAACATGAACAGTTGGACCTTTTTACACAGAAGGAGAGAAGGAGGGAGAGAAGGAGGGATGGAGAGAGAGAGAGAAGGAGAGAGAGAAGGAGAGAGAGTGGTGGAGTGAAGGAGAGAGACAGAGAGAGAGATGGATGGAGAGAGAGGGGGATGGAGAGAGAGGGAGGGATGGAGAGAGGTATGGAAGGAGAAAGAGGAGTTGAAAATTGTTGGATTACATTTGAAATATACAGTATATTGATATATTATTAAAGTTATACTACAGTGTCAACGGATGTGAAGGTAAAGATTTAAATACATTTCATTGACATGTTCATGATCATCGGAGAATAAAGTGTTCATTTAACTACGGCTGTAAAACAAGTTGTAACGTCGCACACAGGAAGGAAGTGAAACCTTCTTCACCTGCACTTTTATTACCCAGCATGCTCTGACTGAGGTAATTTAGCTGCTCTGTTTCCCGCGAGTCTCGACCTTTGGCGAAGACGCTCGCGGTGCTTTGGCTGCTTCGACTTAAATCTCCTCCAACTGCGATGCTGACCTTTGCTGTGGTTTTCCTCGAGTCTCTGCTTCTGGAGAGTTTTCTGCAAGTGTGTCCATGTTGTGAGTCCATGTCGTCCGTGACTCACACAGAAAGTGTAACTACACATGTCATCCTCACACAGGAAGTGTAACTACACATGTCATCCTCACACAGGAAGTGTAACTACACATGTCATCCTCACACAGGAAGTGTAACTACACATGTCATCCTCACACAGGAAGTGTAACTACACATGTCGTCCTCACACAGGAAGTGTAACTACACATGTCGTCCTCACACAGGAAGTGTAACTACACATGTCGTCCTCACACAGTAACTACACATGTCGTCCTCACACAGGAAGTGTAACTACACATGTCGTCCTCACACAGTAACTACACATGTCATCCTCACACAGGAAGTGTAACTACACATGTCGTCCTCACACAGGAAGTGTAACTACACATGTCATCCTCACACAGGAAGTGTAACTACACATGTCGTCCTCACACAGTAACTACACATGTCATCCTCACACAGGAAGTGTAACTACACATGTCGTCCTCACACAGGAAGTGTAACTACACATGTCGTCCTCACACAGTAACTACACATGTCATCCTCACACAGGAAGTGTAACTACACATGTCGTCCTCACACAGGAAGTGTAACTACACATGTCGTCCTCACACAGTAACTACACATGTCATCCTCACACAGGAAGTGTAACTACACATGTCGTCCTCACACAGTAACTACACATGTCATCCTCACACAGGAAGTGTAACTACACATGTCGTCCTCACACAGTAACTACACATGTCGTCCTCACACAGGAAGTGTAACTACACATGTCGTCCTCACACAGGAAGTGTAACTACACATGTCATCCTCACACAGGAAGTGTAACTACACATGTCGTCCTCACACAGGAAGTGTAACTACACATGTCGTCCATGACTCACACAGGAAGTGTAACTACACATGTCGTCCTCACACAGGAAGTGTAACTACACATGTCGTCCGTGACTCACACAGGAAGTGTAACTACACATGTCGTCCTCACACAGGAAGTGTAACTACACATGTCGTCCGTGACTCACACAGGAAGTGTAACTACACATGTCGTCCTCACACAGGAAGTGTAACTACACATGTCATCCTCACACAGGAAGTGTAACTACACATGTCGTCCTCACACAGTAACTACACATGTCATCCTCACACAGTAACTACACATGTCATCCTCACACAGGAAGTGTAACTACACATGTCGTCCTCACACAGTAACTACACATGTCGTCCTCACACAGTAACTACACATGTCATCCTCACACAGGAAGTGTAACTACACATATCGTCCTCACACAGGAAGTGTAACTACACATGTCGTCCTCACACAGGAAGTGTAACTACACATGTCATCCTCACACAGGAAGTGTAACTACACATGTCGTCCTCACACAGGAAGTGTAACTACACATGTCATCCTCACACAGGAAGTGTAACTACACATGTCGTCCTCACACAGGAAGTGTAACTACACATGTCGTCCTCACACAGTAACTACACATGTCGTCCCCACACAGTAACTACACATGTCATCCTCACACAGTAACTACACATGTCATCCTCACACAGGAAGTGTAACTACACATGTCGTCCTCACACAGGAAGTGTAACTACACATGTCGTCCCCACACAGTAACTACACATGTCGTCCTCACACAGTAACTACACATGTCGTCCTCACACAGGAAGTGTAACTACACATGTCGTCCTCACACAGGAAGTGTAACTACACATGTCATCCTCACACAGGAAGTGTAACTACACATGTCATCCTCACACAGGAAGTGTAACTACACATGTCATCCTCACACAGTAACTACACACATGTGTGTAGTGTCCACTGACTCGTACTTGTTTCTCTCCGATGATGAAATCCAGATCATTTGTTCAATCCTGATGTTCCTCCAGAAGTCACACCTGTCACAACACTTCACTCCAGGCTCAGATCAGCTCAAGACTTTAGTTTCGCTCGTGAATTATTGACCAAAGATACAGTTTTGATGAAACTTCGACACGTTCAAGCTCCTGATCTTTGTGTTGATTGATTTAAATCAAAATAAGTTCTGCGTCTGTTTTTGTTCAGTCAGATGATCCTAGTGTGACGTCTCAGAGTCTGGATCCATTCCTGGTCAGAGTGGACCCGGGCCAGACCGTTTTGAGTCTAGAGGGTCTTTGGTTCAGCTCTGGTTATCTTCAGATGATGTGATGCTCTTCGCTTTCTTGGACCAGAACCTTCAGTCCTCGTCACGTCGTGATCCTCAGTCTTGAAGGGCTGGAAGGTCCTCTCAGTGTTTGAGGAGAGATTCTTCTCTGGTGGACCATCTTGGGTTCTTGACGCGTCAGTTCATGTCTCAGGTCTAAGTGAAGAGTGAGCTGAGCCAAGAGCAGAGCCGGAACAGCTGGACAGACGACGGTTCTTTCAAGTGTGAAACAAACGAGTGATGCTTAAGTTTAGAAGATGAAGCGAGATTTTCTCTGAGACCTTCATCTAGAAACAGAGAAACGACTCAAACGTTTGACGAGAACTTCTCCATGGATTGAGCAGAAACACCTGGAGCTGAACATCTGTATCAACCTGTGAACCATCTTCACGAAGGTTACGTCGGTGAAGGATCTGCTGCAGGAGAAGATCAGGAGTCCATGTTCTTCAAGCTTCTGCTAACAAAGCCTTGAGCTCTTGTGACAATAGATTCGCTCGCAGCTACAAACCCCTGAAGTTAGGAAGGTGTCTCTGGTGCATGCTGGGAGTTCTGTCCGTGTTCATTCCAGGTGTTGTTGTGCGAGTCTCGTGGAATATTTGAACATGTTGAGAAGAACTAGAAGGTCTCAGGAGATCCTCCTGCTGCTCCTCGTGTTCCTCAAGATGATGGATCCGGTGTTTATGTTTGTTTATGTTCAAGTTAGAGAAACTAGTTTGACTTCAGAGAGTGATTTACTCTCATGTCGAGGAAACTATTGAACAGTTTCTGATCGGAAGTTTAACTTAAAGCATCATTTAAGAACTTCACGCTTCTAAGATACGTTTAATGTTTTCATGAAGACCAGACTCTAAAGAAGCGACTCGTCACGTTGATAGAATCATGATCTGATGTCGTCAACAATCATAGAAACAACATCGACGAGTCGTTAACGTCAGCAGCTGATCGTGTTTATGAATCAACTTGTGTAGAAATAAATGTAGAAATAAATGTACAAATACATTTATAAATAAATGTACAAATAAATGTACAAATACATTTATAAATAAATGTACAAATAAATGTACAAATACATTTATAAATACATGTATAAATAAATGTAGAAATAAATGTACAAATAAATGTACAAATACATTTATAAATAAATGTAGAAATAAATGTACAAATAAATGTACAAATACATTTATAAATAAATGTAGAAATAAATGTACAAATAAATGTACAAATACATTTATAAATAAATGTAGAAATAAATGTAGAAATACATTTATAAATAAATGTACAAATAAATGTACAAATACATTTATAAATACATGTATAAATAAATGTAGAAATAAATGTACAAATAAATGTACAAATACATTTATAAATAAATGTAGAAATAAATGTACAAATAAATGTACAAATACATTTATAAATAAATGTAGAAATAAATGTACAAATAAATGTACAAATACATTTATAAATAAATGTACAAATAAATGTACAAATACATTTATAAATAAATGTACAAATAAATGTACAAATAAATGTACAAATACATTTATAAATACATGTATAAATAAATGTAGAAATAAATGTACAAATAAATGTACAAATACATTTATAAATAAATGTAGAAATAAATGTACAAATAAATGTACAAATACATTTATAAATAAATGTAGAAATAAATGTACAAATAAATGTACAAATACATTTATAAATAAATGTAGAAATAAATGTACAAATAAATGTACAAATACATTTATAAATAAATGTAGAAATAAATGTAGAAATAAATGTACAAATACATTTATAAATAAATGTATAAATAAATGTATAAATAAATGTATAAATAAATGTACAAATAAATGTACAAATACATTTATAAATAAATGTAGAAATAAATGTAGAAATAAATGTACAAATAAATGTACAAATACATTTATAAATAAATGTATAAATAAATGTAGAAATAAATGTACAAATACATTTATAAATAAATGTATAAATAAATGTACAAATAAATGTACAAATAAATGTACAAATACATTTATAAATAAATGTAGAAATAAATGTAGAAATAAATGTACAAATACATTTATAAATAAATGTAGAAATAAATGTAGAAATAAATGTAAAAATAAATGTACAAATACATTTATAAATAAATGTATAAATAAATGTACAAATAAATGTACAAATACATTTATAAATAAATGTAGAAATAAATGTAGAAATAAATGTAAAAATAAATGTACAAATACATTTATAAATAAATGTAGAAATAAATGTAGAAATAAATGTACAAATAAATGTACAAATACATTTATAAATAAATGTATAAATAAATGTACAAATACATTTATAAATAAATGTATAAATAAATGTACAAATACATTTATAAATAAATGTATAAATAAATGTACAAATAAATGTACAAATAAATTTATAAATACCTAAAATGTCTAAATGTATAAATACATTTTTGCATAAATATCAATATGTCAAAATAAATAAATAACTTCTAATGTAATTTAAAGAATGGATCTATTTTATGTATTAATACACATTTTGTCATTTATACATTTTGACATTTATTTATACATTTTATCTTCTATTTATTGAGGTATTTATACATTTATACATTTTGTTGTCCGTATGTAAATTAGGTGGGCGTGTCGAACATCAGTCTAAGGTAGTGATTGGTTAAACCGGCGAAACAAACTAAATCAATGGATGTCGATCCAAAGCTATTGTTTCTGCAGAAACTGATCAAAAGGATCGACGCTGACGAAGAGTTGAAGAATCTTTTTTTCATCTTGAGAAGTTGTTCGTGTTGTTCGTGTGCAAGAGACGGATTTTGTTTAACAACCACGACCCTAAAGAATGCAGTATCACCAGCTGTGGTTCAGTGGTTCAGGACTCGCCTCTGGACCCAGACCTTCAGTGGTTCAGGACTCGCCTCTGGACCCAGACCTTCAGTGGTTCAGGACTCGCCTCTGGACCCAGGCCTTCAGTGGTTCAGGACTCGCCTCTGGACCCAGACCTTCAGTGGTTCAGGACTCGCCTCTGGACCCAGACCTTCAGTGGTTCAGGACTCGCCTCTGGACCCAGACCTTCAGTGGTTCAGGACTCGCCTCTTGACCCAGTAAACTTAAACGCAGTACAACTACACACATTACACACTGGACTGGGATCTTCTCTCATTCAAGTCTATATCAGATCATAAATTACTAGCAATAGCCGTGAAGCTAATATGAACATGTGACGCTCTCAAGGCAGTGGTAGTTGATCCACGGCTGAAACCAATCACTGCCTTAGACTGATGTTGGACCCGCCCACTTCATTTACATATGGACAACGAAACGCCAAAATGACAAAATTAAAAAATGTAT
>NC_141826.1:29088824-29091324 GCF_982586985.1 Callionymus lyra | reverse complement strand
CACGTGTGTGTGTGTGTGTGTGTGTGTCACAGATGTAGCTGTGAAATGCTCCTGACATGGAGGCAGAAAGTCACGTCGACCACCTCAGGCTCGTGTCTTCCTGGTCTGTTCATGTTTTCATGCTTTTCTGAGAATATTTAGTGTTTGTTTGTTTCTGTCCTGCTGGACAAACATGTGCTTCTTTGACAAGAATAGTTTAAGACAAATTATTATCAAATGTATGAATGTTTTTTTAGAAATCGTTTCTTCAATGAAGTCAAATTTAGTTTTTTCCTTTATATGAAAATCTCATCATTATTATGAAGGAAATGTATAAGAAAAATCTCAACTATTGAACGTATTTTGTATATTAAATATATATATATTGTTTGTCAACAATCGCAGACAAACATGAGTTCACAAGATCAAAGTTGAAAATGTCCAACAGAACCTGAAGGTAGCGTCTAAAGTTCTGATGTATTCGACTCACGTCGACGGGTCGAGGGTCTCGTGACGTGAAACTATGTAGAAAGACTTGAGAAGATGCTGCAGGACCGTCTTCACACGTGGACCCCCTAGAGTCTGGAGGTCTGCAGGTCCACGAGTCTCTGGTCTGGATCTGCTCCTCCTCACCCACGGCTCGTCCTGCGCCTCAGGATCGCTTTCAAGGCGCGATCTGGTCCGAGACGGACGAGTCGACAATTAACCTCTGAGTCTGACCCGAGATATGAGGCGCTGCTGCCCCCCCGCCCGCCTGCAGCTCCTGCTGGCCTCTAATAGATTTCTAACAGGTGGAGAAAAGTGGATTAGATTCTAGTATCTGGTCTCAGCCTGGAATGATAGGTTTCCCGAGAGCCACAGGAGGCGCCGCGACTGCTGCAGGAAAATAACTCAAGAGATAAAACTGCTTCAAGATCCTGATGACACGAGTCACGAGTCACGAGTCACGAGTCACGAGTCACGAGTCACGAGTCGCGAGTCGCGAGTCGCGAGTCGCGAGTCGCGAGTCGCGAGTCGCGAGTCGCGAGTCGCGAGTCGCGAGTCACGAGTCACGAGTCACGAGTCGCGAGTCGCGAGTCACGAGTCACGAGTCACGAGTCGCGAGTCGCGAGTCGCGAGTCGCGAGTCACGAGTCACGAGTCACGAGTCACGAGTCACGAGTCACGAGTCGCGAGTCGCGAGTCGCGAGTCACGAGTCACGAGTCACGAGTCGCGAGTCACGAGTCACGAGTCACGAGTCACGAGTCGCGATGACGAAATCAAGAGTATTTTCTCGTGTCAAGATCAAGTTGAAATGATTTAAAGAAGGTTTTTTTACTTTCACCATATTTTTCATCTTCACTTCTTCTTATGAAACCATCGTCGACTGAGGATTAATCATCTATCGACCTCTGATCAGGGTCAGTTTATTTCTCTTGGTTTCATGAGTCATGGATCTGAAGAGTTATCAGGTGAACATTATGGGATGTTGGAGACGACACATCGTCACTGTCGGATTAAAACTGACTATAAAAGATTATTAATTGGAGAGAAACATGTTTGTGGAACAAAAGATTTGAAGAGGAGGAAGTGACAGCACTGATGACCCACGTGTTACATACGTGTTACATACGTGTTACATACGTGTTACATACGTGTTACACATGTGTTACATACATGTTACACACGTGTAACATACATGTTACACACGTGTAACATACATGTTACACACGTGTTACATAAGTGCTACACACGTGTTACATACTTGTAACACATGTGTTACACACGTGTTACACATGTGTAACACGTATGTAACACATGTGTTACACACATGTTACACACGTGTAACATACATGTTACACACGTGTTACATAACTGTTACACACGTGTTACATACGTGTAACACATGTGTTACACACGTGTTACACATGTGTTACACACGCGTTACATAAGTCTTACACATGTGTTACATACGTGTTACACATGTGTTACATTCGTGTTACACATGTGTTACATACCTGTTACACATGTGTTACATACGTGTTACACATGTGTTACATACGTTTTACAAATGTGTTACATACATGTTACATATGTGTTACACACATGTTAAATACGTGTTACACATGTGTTACATACATGTTACATACGTGTTGCACAAGTGTTACACATGTGTTACATACGTGTTGCACAAGTGTTACACATGTGTTACACACGTGTTACATACATGTTACACACGTGTTACACACGTGTTACATAAGTGTTACATACGTGTTACATAAGTGTTACATAAGTGTTACACACGTGTTACATCCGTGTTACATAAGTGTTACATACGTGACGAGGATCCATTGGTGCCTTTGATGTTGATTTGGAAATATAAAGATCATGTTTTTTAAGGTAGAACTGATAGAAATGAAGATAGAAGATGATGTTGTGACAGAACTAGTGATGTTTGTCACGTGTAATGGTAGTGTAGCTAGTGATGCTAGTGTAGCTAGTGATGCTAGTGTAGCTAGTGATGCTAGTGTAGCTAGTGATG
>NC_141826.1:29071324-29083824 GCF_982586985.1 Callionymus lyra | reverse complement strand
TGAAGTGATAGAATGAAGTGATAGAATGAAAAGATAGAATGAAAAGATAGAATGAAGTGATAGAATGAAAAGATAGAATGAAGTGATAGAATGAAGTGATAGAATGAAAAGATAGAATGAAAAGATAGAATGAAAAGATAGAATGAAAAGATAGAATGAAAAGATAGAATGAAAAGATAGAATGAAGTGATAGAATGCAAAGATAGAATGAAAAGATAGAATGAAGTGATAGAATGAAAAGATAGAATGAAAAGATAGAATGAAGTGATAGAATGAAAAGATAGAATGAAGTGATAGAATGAAAAGATAGAATGAAAAGATAGAATGAAGCGATAGAATGAAAAGATAAAATGAAAAGATAGAATGAAGTGATAGAATGAAAAGATAGAATGAAGCGATAGAATGAAAAGATAAAATGAAAAGATAGAATGAAGTGATAGAATGAAGTGATAGAATGAAAAGATAGAATGAAGCGATAGAATGAAAAGATAAAATGAAAAGATAGAATGAAGTGATAGAATGAAGTGATAGAATGAAAAGATAGAATGAAGCGATAGAATGAAAAGATAAAATGAAAAGATAGAATGAAGTGATAGAATGAAGTGATAGAATGAAAAGATAGAATGAAGTGATAGAATGAAAAGATAGAATGAAAAGATAGAATGAAAAGATAGAATGAAGTGATAGAATGAAAAGATAGAATGAAGTGATAGAATGAAAAGATAGAATGAAAAGATAGAATGAAGTGATAGAATGAAAAGATAGAATGAAGTGATAGAATGAAGTGATAGAATGAAGTGATAGAATGAAAAGATAGAATGAAGTGATAGAATGAAAAGATAGAATGAAAAGATAGAATGAAAAGATAGAATGAAGTGATAGAATGAAAAGATAGAATGAAGTGATAGAATGAAAAGATAGAATGAAAAGATAGAATGAAGTGATAGAATGAAAAGATAGAATGAAGTGATAGAATGAAGTGATAGAATGAAGTGATAGAATGAAAAGATAGAATGAAAAGATAGAATGAAGTGATAGAATGAAAAGATAGAATGAAGTGATAGAATGAAGTGATAGAATGAAAAGATAGAATGAAAAGATAGAATGAAAAGATAGAATGAAAAGATAGAATGAAAAGATAGAATGAAAAGATAGAATGAAGTGATAGAATGCAAAGATAGAATGAAAAGATAGAATGAAGTGATAGAATGAAAAGATAGAATGAAAAGATAGAATGAAAAGATAGAATGAAAAGATAGAATGAAAAGATAGAATGAAAAGATAGAACTCTATCCTCATGTTCTAGAGAATCATTGAGTCGCTCATGAGCTCCTGTGACTCAGTCGTCTGTGACTCGTGATTCGTTCACTAAAAACCAGGATCTGAATCGTTTCATCTTGTTCTTCAGATAATCATCGTTCATTATTTAAAGTCTTCAATTAATTTGCTATAAATAGAGCCGGAGCTCAGCGTCGCCATGGAAACGACTCCTTTTCTCCTGCGTCTGCATCTTTGGATCCGAGTGTTTGATTGATTGATTGATTGATTGATTGACAGCTTCTGTGCTGATGACACCAGAGTTGATGTTTATTTACTCCTGAAGTCGTTTATTCTCATCAGGTTTTAACTGTTTTTAATTGTTATTGATTTGTTTGTGATCACATGACCTTGTTTGCTCTTATCTAATCCATGCTGGGATTGTTTTGTCATTAAATTATACATTTTAAATGAAATACATTTTAGCTTTTTTACTATAATTGATATGTTTTTATTATTATTGATTATTAATCAATCATGTTCATTAGATTCTGTAGCAAATATAGAATTTAATATTTCAATAAATCTATAGTTTTTATCGGTTTATTCAACTGCATATTAAACATATGTTAAATATTGTTTAAAGATAAAGATCTGAAACATAATTATCTACGTGATGTATTTAAAAAAATGTCATTTATTTTTAATTTAAAAAAATGGACATTTTTAAAATTTCCTCTAAACAAACAGTAACAACAACAGTAATGAAAACACATGAAAACTTCAAACTGTATTTAAAACACAAGTATTTCATCAACGTTTTCACGACATGTTTACGATCACAGAAGGAAGTTGATCACAGAAGTTACAGAGTTCCATCTGGATACACAAGGCTTTTGAAGGATTTCTCATTCCCTAGAATCATTTGAATGTATAACTGTATATATACATATATATATATATATATATATATATATATATATATATATATACATCAAAGTCAATAATAAATAAATAATAAATAAAGTAAATAATAAATAATGAATGAAGTCAATAATAAAGTCAATGATAAATTAAGTACAAAATAAATAAAGACAATAATAAATAGTCAGATAACAAATAAAGTGAAATAACAAAAAGAGTCAAATAACAAATAAAGTCAATGATAAATAGAGTCAAATAACAAATAAAGTCAATGATAAATAGAGTCAAATAACAAATAAAGTCAATGATAAATACAGTCAAATAACAAATAAAGTCAATGATAAATAGAGTCAAATAACAAATAAAGTCAATGATAAATAGAGTCAAATAACAAATAAAGTCAATGATAAATAGAGTCAAATAACAAATAAAGTCAATGATAAATAGAGTCAAATAACAAATAAAGTCAATGATAAATAGAGTCAAATAACAAATAAAGTCAATGATAAATACAGTCAAATAACAAATAAAGTCAATGATAAATAGAGTCAGTGGCTGCTCTGAAGAAATGGAGCAGAGATTTATTTAAAGACTCATTAGCAACTTTGTCATTATTTCATTCTTGAATATGCAAATGAGCATCTGTTGAAGTTTATTTTCCGTTATTGTCTCGTTTCATTGTCTTCGTCCTTCTTTTCCAAATGTGTGTTTGACGTGTTTAGAGACACTGTTCCTATCTTTATTTATTATAATTATATCATTTCCTTGCGTCTGTTTCATTGAAATCAACGATTAAATCACACTGTTGTGGTCGACACTCAGGGTCACTCAGGGTCAGGGTCACTCAGGGTCAGGGTCACTCAAGGTCACTCAGGGTCAGGGTCACTCAGGGTCAGGGTCACTCAAGGTCAGGGTCACTCAAGATCAGGGTCACTCAAGGTCAGGGTCACTCAGGGTCAGGGTCACTCAGGGTCAGGGTCACTCAAGGTCAGGGTCACTCAAGGTCAGGGTCACTCACACAATGTCTTCTCACAGGCGCAGGTCGTAGGTTCGAGTCCTGGTCTGACCCTCAGCGTTTGTGGTCAAGAACCGTCAGAAAATACTGGATTTATCAAGAAAACATTCTTTTCTTCTGATCTTCAGTGGTGAAGCAGGATTCGAACCAGCAACTGTCTGAGAGCGTTGGCTGTGGTTGATAAACGTGGAGGTTATTGAAGATAAATGCTGGTCAATCACCTGAAGGTGTGTCGTCTTCTCATCCTCAGCATCTTCATTTCCTGCTCCATCCATGATTCAACAGGTCCTGATCCTTCATCTCTAATTCATGTGTCGCTTCATCACATGTAGTCATTACACCTCCTTCATTAGAGCGCTGGAGTGGAAGCCTTTGAATGGTAATGGAAGCCGCCGCCCTTCGCTGCAGGTATAAATATTTCAGGCACAGACGGCAGAATAAATCGACAGTTAAATTGACATCAAGCCTGCGTCGCAGGAAGTGGAGGAAGATCTGCAGGAGGAGGAAGAACATGAGAGCGAAAGGTCAAGATCTGAGTAATGTTAGACACGTATCTCTGAACATGTGCAGTCCAGAGGGAGGACGGAGGTTCACAGGTGTTCACAGGTGTTCACAGGTGTTCACAGGTGTGCACAGGTGTGCACAGGTGTTCACAGGTGTGCACAGGTGTTCACGGGTGTTCACAGGTGTTCACAGGTGTTCACAGGTGTGCACAGGTGTGCACAGGTGTTCACAGGTGTGCACAGGTGTTCACGGGTGTTCACAGGTGTTCTCAGATGTTCACTGGTGTTCACAGGTGTTCACTGGTGTTCACAGGTGTTCACAGGTGTTCACAGGTGTTCACAGGTGTGCACAGGTGTTCACGGGTGTTCACAGGTGTTCTCAGATGTTCACTGGTGTTCACAGGTGTTCTCAGATGTTCACTGGTGTTCACAGGTGTTCACTGATGTCCACAGGTGTTCACAGGTGTTCACAGGTGTTCACGGGTGTTCACAGGTGTTCTCAGATGTTCACTGGTGTTCACAGGTGTTCACAGGTGTTCACTGATGTCCACAGGTGTTCACGGGTGTTCACGGGTGTTCACGGGTGTTCACAGGTGTTCTCAGATGTTCACTGGTGTTCACTGGTGTTCACAGGTGTTCACAGGTGTTCACTGATGTCCACAGGTGTTCACAGGTGTTCACTGAAGTCCACAGGTGTTCACAGGTGTTCTCAGGTGTTCGTGGGTGTTCATAGGTGTTCACAGGTGTTCTCAGGTGTTCGTGGGTGTTCATAGGTGTTCACAGGTGTTCTCAGGTGTTCGTGGGTGTTCACAGGTGTTCACACCTGACACGCTGGAAATAAAAATTTTCCTCATGGATGTATATTATCTTTGTATCATGTCTGTATCTGGAAGAAAACATCAAGTCGTCCTCTAGATGTCGCCCTCTGCTCCATGATATTCTGTTGAAGCCTCTGAAGGCGCCACCTACTGACCTACTGGAACAATGACACTGTTTCATGAAGCTTCATCAACACATGGTTTCTACACGTGGACGAGGATCAGAAGAATCGTTCCTGGTTTGAACCGTCGTTTGAACAGGAAGAAGAAACGTTTTCTCTGAACTGAGACAAAAACAACAAAAATATCTTGAAGTCAGAAGATACTTTGATCAAATGTACTCGTATCAAAGTATACGTAAGACACACCATCGTTGTACTGCAGTCAGGAAATAAAAACCTGGATCAAAGTCACAAGAAGAAGGTAGAAAAAGTCAAAGCACAAAAGTTTATATTTTATTTTAGATCAGACGAGAGAAGACTGCGAACAATAGGAAGATGTTACTAGGAATGAGGAACATCTGACACCACGGACTGGAACCAGGAAGCTTTTGGTCACATGTCAGTGAGACAACTGATGCAGATGAACATATTTCCATTTATCTTCCACCTTTCATCTCATGATGGTTGAATCCTTCACTTGCAAGCAAAACCCAAGAACACCTGGAGAACCTCCCGGAGAAGGATCTTTACAAACGTCCACTTTTCTCTGACTAGGAAGTTTGAAAAGTTCTTCTCGTGTTTCTCTGATCACGTGATTCACGAGATGTCCTCGAGATTCATGGACGACACAAACACTCATAAAGCGGTTGAACATGGACGAGTCTGAAGCTCGACATTAGTGACGTTCTTTAGACGAACCTTCTCTGATCCTGATGTCACTTTCAAATCAAACTTCTATTTCTGACGACTCTAGTTTCGTTCAGTTTGAAGACCTTGGTGGACTCGAGTGTTTCGAAGATCTGGATCTGTTCCATAAAGAAGGTTTTTTCTTGTTCTTGGCGTCAAGACTGAGAAATTAAAACTTCAACGTTTGCTCTTCAAATCCATGACTAGTCTCACCGGGTGTTGATGTCGCCTGATGTAGTCGCTGAGACGTGAACTCATGTTGCTCAAATTAATATTCATTTAAAGCAGATCACATGTTGAAATATGACTCGTGGACAACCGTGTTGATCAGTTCAAACTGAAGATGGTGAGGATTGAAGGAGAGACGAGCAGATGAACTTCTTCTCTGGTCCAGTAGTTGTTGCAGGTTTGATGGAATGAAACACGTGTTTCATGCTAATTTTGATGCTAATGCTAGCTTTGATGAGTTTGTATTTAATGTTCGACTCTTTTCGTCGTTAAAGAGTCGATGAAGCTTCATGAAGTTTCTGCTCCGACTCGACGTCTTTCATCCTGAGCCTCAAAAACATCTGATAATGATGAACATGGAATAATAATAATAATTATTAATAATAATAATAATAGTGGAATATTGACGGGAAATAGTTTTGGTAAAAACACAATAACTTTGAATTATGAGATAAAATGTTGACTGATCAACTAGTATCAACTCTGGTGTCATTAAAAATCAACTAGTATCAACTCTGGTGTCATTAAACATCAACTAGTATCAACTCTGGTGTCATTAAACATCAACTAGTATCAACTCTGGTGTCATTAAACATCAACTAGTATCAACTCTGGTGTCATTAAACATCAACTAGTATCAACTCTGGTGTCATTAAACATCAACTAGTATCGACTCTGGTGTCATTAAACATCAACTAGTATCAACTCTGGTGTCATTAAACATCAACTAGTATCAACTCTGGTGTCATTAAACATCAACTAGTATCAACTCTGGTGTCATTTAACATCAACTAGTATCAACTCTGGTGTCATTAAACATCAACTAGTATCAACTCTGGTGTCATTAAACATCAACTAGTATCAACTCTGGTGTCATTAAACATCAACTAGTATCAACTCTGGTGTCATTTAACATCAACTAGTATCAACTCTGGTGTCATTAAACATCAACTAGTATCAACTCTGGTGTCATTAAACATCAACTAGTATCAACTCTGGTGTCATTAAACATCAACTAGTATCAGTGTGTTCTGATTGTTGTGTCAGCGAGCGTGTTCTGTCAGTGAGTGTGTTGTGTGTGTTGTGTCAGTGTGTGTGTTATGTCAGTGTGTGTGTTGTGTGTTGTGTCAGCGAACGTGTTGTGTCAGTGAGTGTGTTGTGTGTGTTGTGTCAGTGTGTGTCTTGTGTCAGCGAGTGTGTTGTATCAGTGAGTGTGTTGTGTGTGTTGTGTCAGTGTGTGTGTTGTGTCAGCGAGTGTGTTGTGTCAGTGTGTGTGTTGTGTCAGCGAGTGTGTTGTGTCAGTGAGTGTGTTTTGTGTGTTGTGTCAGTGTGTGTGTTGTGTCAGCGAGTGTGTTGTGTCAGTGAGTGTGTTTTGTGTGTTGTGTCAGTGAGTGTGTTGTGTCAGCGAGTGTGTTGTGTCAGGGAGTGTGTTGTGTAAGCGAGTGTGTTGTGTCAGTGAGTGTGTTGTGTCAGCGAGTGTGTTGTGTCAGCGAGTGTGTTGTGTCAGGGAGTGTGTTTTGTGTGTTGTGTCAGTGAGTGTGTTGTGTCAGCGAGTGTGTTGTGTCAGGGAGTGTGTTGTGTAAGCGAGTGTGTTGTGTCAGCGAGTGTGTTGTGTCAGCGAGTGTGTTGTGTCAGGGAGTGTGTTGTGTCAGGGAGTGTGTTGTGTCAGGGAGTGTGTTGTGTCAGCGAGTGTGTTGTGTCAGCGAGTGTGTTGTGTCAGTGAGTGTGTTGTGTCAGTGTGTGTGTTGTGTCAGTGAGTGTGTTGTGTCAGTGTGTGTGTTGTGTCAGTGAGTGTGTTGTGTCAGTGAGTGTGTTGTGTCAGTGAGTGTGTTGTGTCAGTGAGTGTGTTGTGTCAGTGTGTAAGTAAGTAAGTAAGTAATATATATTTATATAGCGCTTTTCGAGACGTGTGTTGTGTCAGCGAGTGTTTTGTAAAGAGAGTGTGTTGTGTGTTGTGTTGCTCTAATTTAAACCACAGCAGGTGATGAAGGACAGAGATGGAGCAGAACAGGCTTTAGTCTGAGCCTTAGATGGAGCATTAAATAAACATTCATGGAAGTAGGTCGTGATGTTTGACTCGTGATGTTTGACTCGTGATGTTTGACTCGTGATGTTTGACTCGTGATGTTTGACTCGCGATGTTTGACTCGCGATGTTCGACTCGTGATGTTTGACTCGCGATGTTTGACTCGCGATGTTCGACTCGTGATGTTTGACTCGTGATGTTTGACTCGCGATGTTTGACTCGCGATGTTTGACTCGCGATGTTTGACTCGTGATGTTTGACTCGTGATGTTTGACTCGTGATGTTTGACTCGCGATGTTTGACTCGCGATGTTCGACTCGTGATGTTTGACTCGCGATGTTTGACTCGCGATGTTCGACTCGTGATGTTTGACTCGTGATGTTTGACTCGCGATGTTTGACTCGCGATGTTTGACTCGCGATGTTTGACTCGCGATGTTTGACTCGCGATGTTTGACTCGCGATGTTCGACTCGCGATGTTTGACTCGTGATGTTTGACTCGTGATGTTTGACTCGCGATGTTTGACTCGTGATGTTTGACTCGTGATGTTTGACTCGCGATGTTTGACTCGCGATGTTTGACTCGCGATGTTTGACTCGCGATGTTTGACTCGCGATGTTTGACTCGCGATGTTCGACTCGCGATGTTTGACTCGTGATGTTTGACTCGTGATGTTTGACTCGCGATGTTTGACTCGCGATGTTTGACTCGTGATGTTTGACTCGTGATGTTTGACTCGTGATGTTTGACTCGTGATGTTTGACTCGTGATGTTTGACTCGTGATGTTTGACTCGCGATGTTTGACTCGCGATGTTCGACTCGTGATGTTTGACTCGCGATGTTTGACTCGCGATGTTCGACTCGTGATGTTTGACTCGTGATGTTTGACTCGCGATGTTTGACTCGCGATGTTTGACTCGCGATGTTTGACTCGTGATGTTTGACTCGTGATGTTTGACTCGTGATGTTTGACTCGCGATGTTTGACTCGCGATGTTCGACTCGTGATGTTTGACTCGCGATGTTTGACTCGCGATGTTCGACTCGTGATGTTTGACTCGTGATGTTTGACTCGCGATGTTTGACTCGCGATGTTTGACTCGCGATGTTTGACTCGCGATGTTTGACTCGCGATGTTTGACTCGCGATGTTCGACTCGTGATGTTTGACTCGTGATGTTTGACTCGTGATGTTTGACTCGCGATGTTTGACTCGCGATGTTTGACTCGCGATGTTTGACTCGCGATGTTTGACTCGCGATGTTTGACTCGCGATGTTTGACTCGCGATGTTTGACTCGCGATGTTTGACTCGCGATGTTTGACTCGCGATGTTTGACTCGCGATGTTCGACTCGTGATGTTTGACTCGTGATGTTTGACTCGTGATGTTTGACTCGTGATGTTCGACTCGTGATGTTTGACTCGTGATGTTTGACTCGTGATGTTTGACTCGTGATGTTTGACTCGTGATGTTTGACTCGCGATGTTCGACTCGTGATGTTCGACTCGCGATGTTCGACTCGTGATGTTTGACTCGTGATGTTTGACTCGTGATGTTCGACTCGCGATGTTCGACTCGTGATGTTTGACTCGTGATGTTTGACTCGCGATGTTCGACTCGCGATGTTTGACTCGTGATGTTTGACTCGTGATGTTTGACTCGCGATGTTTGACTCGCGATGTTCGACTCGTGATGTTTGACTCGCGATGTTTGACTCGCGATGTTCGACTCGTGATGTTTGACTCGTGATGTTTGACTCGCGATGTTTGACTCGCGATGTTTGACTCGCGATGTTTGACTCGCGATGTTTGACTCGCGATGTTTGACTCGCGATGTTCGACTCGTGATGTTTGACTCGTGATGTTTGACTCGTGATGTTTGACTCGCGATGTTCGACTCGTGATGTTTGACTCGCGATGTTTGACTCGCGATGTTCGACTCGTGATGTTCGACTCGCGATGTTCGACTCGTGATGTTTGACTCGTGATGTTTGACTCGCGATGTTCGACTCGCGATGTTCGACTCGTGATGTTTGACTCGTGATGTTCGACTCGCGATGTTCGACTCGTGATGTTTGACTCCCGATGTTCGACTCGTGATGTTTGACTCGTGATGTTCGACTCGCGATGTTCGACTCGTGATGTTTGACTCGCGATGTTCGACTCGTGATGTTCGACTCGCGATGTTCGACTCGTGATGTTTGACTCGCGATGTTCGACTCGTGATGTTCGACTCGCGATGTTCGACTCGTGATGTTCGACTCGCGATGTTCGACTCGTGATGTTTGACTCGCGATGTTCGACTCGTGATGTTTGACTCGTGATGTTCGAC
Organism: Callionymus lyra; assembly: GCF_982586985.1. NCBI lineage: Eukaryota > Metazoa > Chordata > Actinopteri > Syngnathiformes > Callionymidae > Callionymus > Callionymus lyra. The sequence continues at coordinate 29,073,872 of NC_141826.1, read as the reverse complement.
TCGCGATGTTCGACTCGTGATGTTTGACTCGTGATGTTTGACTCGTGATGTTTGACTCGCGATGTTTGACTCGCGATGTTTGACTCGCGATGTTTGACTCGCGATGTTTGACTCGCGATGTTTGACTCGCGATGTTCGACTCGCGATGTTCGACTCGCGATGTTCGACTCGCGATGTTCGACTCGCGATGTTCGACTCGCGATGTTCGACTCGCGATGTTCGACTCGCGATGTTCGACTCGCGATGTTCGACTCGCGATGTTCGACTCGCGATGTTCGACTCGCGATGTTCGACTCGCGATGTTCGACTCGCGATGTTCGACTCGCGATGTTCGACTCGCGATGTTCGACTCGCGATGTTTGACTCGCGATGTTTGACTCGCGATGTTTGACTCGCGATGTTCGACTCGCGATGTTCGACTCGCGATGTTTGACTCGCGATGTTCGACTCGCGATGTTCGACTCGCGATGTTCGACTCGCGATGTTCGACTCGCGATGTTTGACTCGCGATGTTTGACTCGCGATGTTTGACTCGCGATGTTCGACTCGTGATGTTTGACTCGCGATGTTTGACTCGCGATGTTCGACTCGTGATGTTTGACTCGTGATGTTTGACTCGCGATGTTTGACTCGCGATGTTTGACTCGCGATGTTTGACTCGCGATGTTTGACTCGCGATGTTTGACTCGCGATGTTCGACTCGTGATGTTTGACTCGTGATGTTTGACTCGTGATGTTTGACTCGCGATGTTCGACTCGTGATGTTTGACTCGCGATGTTTGACTCGCGATGTTCGACTCGTGATGTTCGACTCGCGATGTTCGACTCGTGATGTTTGACTCGTGATGTTTGACTCGCGATGTTCGACTCGCGATGTTCGACTCGTGATGTTTGACTCGTGATGTTCGACTCGCGATGTTCGACTCGTGATGTTTGACTCACGATGTTCGACTCGTGATGTTTGACTCGTGATGTTCGACTCGCGATGTTCGACTCGTGATGTTTGACTCGCGATGTTCGACTCGTGATGTTCGACTCGCGATGTTCGACTCGTGATGTTTGACTCGCGATGTTCGACTCGTGATGTTCGACTCGCGATGTTCGACTCGTGATGTTCGACTCGCGATGTTCGACTCGTGATGTTTGACTCGCGATGTTCGACTCGTGATGTTTGACTCGTGATGTTCGACTCGCGATGTTCGACTCGTGATGTTTGACTCGTGATGTTTGACTCGCGATGTTTGACTCGCGATGTTTGACTCGCGATGTTTGACTCGCGATGTTTGACTCGCGATGTTTGACTCGCGATGTTTGACTCGCGATGTTTGACTCGCGATGTTCGACTCGCGATGTTCGACTCGCGATGTTCGACTCGCGATGTTCGACTCGCGATGTTCGACTCGCGATGTTCGACTCGCGATGTTCGACTCGCGATGTTCGACTCGCGATGTTCGACTCGCGATGTTTGACTCGCGATGTTTGACTCGCGATGTTTGACTCGCGATGTTCGACTCGCGATGTTCGACTCGCGATGTTTGACTCGCGATGTTCGACTCGCGATGTTCGACTCGCGATGTTCGACTCGCGATGTTCGACTCGCGATGTTTGACTCGCGATGTTTGACTCGCGATGTTTGACTCGCGATGTTCGACTCGCGATGTTCGACTCGCGATGTTCGACTCGCGATGTTCGACTCGCGATGTTCGACTCGCGATGTTCGACTCGCGATGTTCGACTCGCGATGTTCGACTCGCGATGTTTGACTCGCGATGTTTGACTCGCGATGTTTGACTCGTGATGTTCGACTCGTGATGTTTGACTCGTGATGTTTGACTCGCGATGTTTGACTCGCGATGTTTGACTCGCGATGTTTGACTCGCGATGTTTGACTCGCGATGTTTGACTCGCGATGTTTGACTCGCGATGTTTGACTCGCGATGTTTGACTCGCGATGTTCGACTCGTGATGTTTGACTCGCGATGTTCGACTCGTGATGTTTGACTCGCGATGTTCGACTCGTGATGTTTGACTCGTGATGTTTGACTCGCGATGTTTGACTCGCGATGTTTGACTCGCGATGTTTGACTCGCGATGTTTGACTCGCGATGTTCGACTCGCGATGTTCGACTCGCGATGTTCGACTCGCGATGTTCGACTCGCGATGTTCGACTCGCGATGTTCGACTCGCGATGTTCGACTCGCGATGTTCGACTCGCGATGTTCGACTCGCGATGTTTGACTCGCGATGTTTGACTCGCGATGTTTGACTCACTCTCACACACTCACACAATCACACTCACACACGCACACAATCACACTCACAATCACACTCACACAATCACACTCTCACACACTCACACTCACACAATCACACTCACACTCACACTCACACTCACACTCACACTCACACTCACACTCACACTCACACTCACACTCACACTCACACAATCACACTCACACAATCACACTCACACACTCACACAATCACACTCACACACTCACACACTCACACACTCACACACTCACACAATCACACTCACACACTCAC
>NC_141826.1:29023824-29066324 GCF_982586985.1 Callionymus lyra | reverse complement strand
CGTGTGAGGAGGTGGAAGGTCGTCGGTTCTGATCCGTCTCCAGCTTCGGCTGCAGATCAAACTTCACGACCAGAATGAAGTAAAAGATTCTCTGCAGCAAATAAGTGACGATGAATATTTCATTAGTTTAACTGCAGATGAAGAAGATTTGAACTAATATATTCATATGAAAACAATCCTTTAATCAGCTTCTCTTCACATCTTCGCTCCTGAACTGCTGACGCGACACAATCCTCTTGTTTTCTGCCTGAAATCATGTCTGGCTTAGAAAACCTGTTTTATTTGAACAACATTTAAAGTTAATCCTCAGTTTTTCTCTCAAAAGGTGAATTTACAGCATTTAACACTAAATTATTGAGAAAGAAAGTATTTCAAAACCTTTTCTTCATTAATATGGACTTTTCTTTAAAACAAAAATACACAATAAATCCAGATAATTACTGTGTTGTCTTGATGTAAACATGAACATAAATGAACATGTTTTTCTCTTTAGCATCAAATAATATCTTTGACAAATTATCTATAGATTATAAAGATGAGTTTTTAGTCAAGAGTTTGTTGATACTATCACAATAGTAACAAGTATATATGTGTAGTATTGTCCAGTACTTGACTCTGGTGTTGTGATAGTGTAGTAACAAGTATATATGTGTAGTATTGTCCAGTACTTGACTCTGGTGTTGTGATAGTGTAGTAACAAGTATATATGTGTAGTATTGTCCAGTACTTGACTCTGGTGTTGTGATAGTGTAGTAACAAGTATATATATGTAGTATTGTCCAGTACTTGACTCTGGTGTTGTGATAGTGTAGTAACAAGTATATATGTGTAGTATTGTCCAGTACTTGACTCTGGTGTTGTGATAGTGTAGTAACAAGTGTATATGTGTAGTATTGTCCAGTACTTGACTCTGGTGTTGTGATAGTGTAGTAACAAGTATATTTATGTAGTATTGTCCAGTACTTGACTCTGGTGTTGTGATAGTGTAGTAACAAGTATGTATGTGTAGTATTGTCTTGTACTTGACTCTGGTGTTGTGATAGTGTAGTAACAAGTATATATATGTAGTATTGTCCAGTACTTGACTCTGGTGTTGTGATAGTGTAGTAACAAGTATATATGTGTAGTATTGTCCAGTACTTGACTCTGGTGTTGTGATAGTGTAGTAACAAGTATATATGTGTAGTATTGTCCAGTACTTGACTCTGGTGTTGTGATAGTGTAGTAACAAGTATATATGTGTAGTATTGTCCAGTACTTGACTCTGGTGTTGTGATAGTGTAGTAACAAGTATATATATGTAGTATTGTCCAGTACTTGACTCTGGTGTTGTGATAGTGTAGTAACAAGTATATATGTGTAGTATTGTCCAGTACTTGACTCTGGTGTTGTGATAGTGTAGTAACAAGTATATATGTGTAGTATTGTCCAGTACTTGACTCTGGTGTTGTGATAGTGTAGTAACAAGTATATATGTGTAGTATTGTCCAGTACTTGACTCTGGTGTTGTGATAGTGTAGTAACAAGTATATATGTGTAGTATTGTCCAGTACTTGACTCTGGTGTTGTGATAGTGTAGTAACAAGTATATATGTGTAGTATTGTCCAGTACTTGACTCTGGTGTTGTGATACTGTAGTAACAAGTATATATGTGTAGTATTGTCCAGTACTTGATTCTGGTGTTGTGATAGTGTAGTAACAAGTATATATGTGTAGTATTGTCCAGTACTTGACTCTGGTGTTGTGATAGTGTAGTAACAAGTATATATGTGTAGTAATGTCCAGTACTTGACTCTGGTGTTGTGATAGTGTAGTAACAAGTATATATGTGTAGTATTGTCCAGTACTTGACTCTGGTGTTGTGATAGTGTAGTAACAAGTATATATGTGTAGTATTGTCCAGTACTTGACTCTGGTGTTGTGATAGTGCAGTAACAAGTATATATGTGTAGTATTGTCCAGTACTTGACTCTGGTGTTGTGATAGTGCAGTAACAAGTATATATGTGTAGTATTGTCCAGAACTTGACTCTGGTGTTGTGATAGTGTAGTAACAAGTATATATGTGTAGTAGTGTCCAGTACTTGACTCTGGTGTTGTGATAGTGTAGTAACAAGTATATATGTGTAGTATTGTCCAGTACTTGACTCTGGTGTTGTGATACTGTAGTAACAAGTATATATGTGTAGTATTGTCCAGTACTTGACTCTGGTGTTGTGATAGTGTAGTAACAAGTATATATGTGTAGTATTGTCCAGTACTTGACTCTGGTGTTGTGATACTGTAGTAACAAGTATATATGTGTAGTATTGTCCAGTACTTGACTCTGGTGTTGTGATAGTGTAGTAACAAGTATATATGTGTAGTATTGTCCAGTACTTGACTCTGGTGTTGTGATAGTGCAGTAACAAGTATATATGTGTAGTATTGTCCAGTACTTGACTCTGGTGTTGTGATAGTGCAGTAACAAGTATATATGTGTAGTATTGTCCAGAACTTGACTCTGGTGTTGTGATAGTGTAGTAACAAGTATATATGTGTAGTAGTGTCCAGTACTTGACTCTGGTGTTGTGATAGTGTAGTAACAAGTATATATGTGTAGTATTGTCCAGTACTTGACTCTGGTGTTGTGATACTGTAGTAACAAGTATATATGTGTAGTATTGTCCAGTACTTGACTCTGGTGTTGTGATAGTGTAGTAACAAGTATATATGTGTAGTATTGTCCAGTACTTGACTCTGGTGTTGTGATAGTGTAGTAACAAGTATATATGTGTAGTATTGTCCAGTACTTGACTCTGGTGTTGTGATAGTGTAGTAACAAGTATATATGTGTAGTATTGTCCAGTACTTGACTCTGGTGTTGTGATAGTGTAGTAACAAGTATATATGTGTAGTAATGTCCAGTACTTGACTCTGGTGTTGTGATAGTGCAGTAACAAGTATATATGTGTAGTATTGTCCAGTACTTGACTCTGGTGTTGTGATAGTGTAGTAACAAGTATATATGTGTAGTATTGTCCAGTACTTGACTCTGGTGTTGTGATAGTGTAGTAACAAGTATATATGTGTAGTATTGTCCAGTACTTGACTCCGGTGTTGTGATAGTGTAGTAACAAGTATATATGTGTAGTATTGTCCAGTACTTGACTCTGGTGTTGTGATAGTGTAGTAACACGTATATATGTGTAGTATTGTCCAGTACTTGACTCTGGTGTTGTGATAGTGTAGTAACAAGTATATATGTGTAGTATTGTCCAGTACTTGACTCTGGTGTTGTGATAGTGTAGTAACAAGTATATATGTGTAGTATTGTCCAGTACTTGACGCTGGTGTTGTGATAGTGTAGTAACAAGTATATATGTGTAGTAATGTCCAGTACTTGACTCTGGTGTTGTGATAGTGTATTAACAAGTATATATGTGTAGTATTGTCCAGTACTTGACTCTGGTGTTGTGATAGTGTAGTAACAAGTATATATGTGTAGTATTGTCCAGTACTTGACTCTGGTGTTGTGATAGTGTAGTAACATGTATATATGTGTAGTATTGTCCAGTACTTGACTCTGGTGTTGTGATAGTGTATTAACAAGTATAGATGTGTAGTATTGTCCAGTACTTGACTCTGGTGTTGTGATACTGTAGTAACAAGTATATATGTGTAGTATTGTCCAGTACTTGACTCTGGTGTTGTGATAGTGTAGTAACATGTATATATGTGTAGTATTGTCCAGTACTTGACTCTGGTGTTGTGATAGTGTAGTAACAAGTATATATGTGTAGTATTGTCCAGTACTTGACTCTGGTGTTGTGATAGTGTAGTAACAAGTATACATGTGTAGTATTGTCTAGTCTAGTAGTTGTTTTCAAACCAAAATATGTCTAAACATCAGCTTTAAAAAGCTGCTCGACTCACTGTATCCTCTAGTCCTCAGTAATTATTCTTCCTTTAGCTGTGGAGGACGTGACGACTGCTGCCAACTAGAGGCTGGAAGTTGAATTGAAACAGAAAAATTAACAAAACGCTTCAATTATAATAAATATATATATACAGTATATATTTAAATTATTTTAATGGCCTTCGAAATCCTAAATTCTCCAAGTGTGTATAAACTTATGAGCTCTAAATATATATGTATATATATATATATATACACAGTATATATTGTATACACAGTATATATTGTATACACAGTATATATTGTATTTATTGTATATATTGTATATATTGTATATATTGTATTTATTGTATATATTGTATTTATTGTATATATTGTATATATTGTATATATTGTATTTATTGTATATATTGTATTTATTGTATATATTGTATATATTGTATTTATTGTATATATTATATATATTGTATATATTGTATACACAGTATATATTGTATTTATTGTATATATTGTATTTATTGTATATATTATATATATTGTATTTATTGTATATATTATATATATTGTATTTATTGTATATATTATATATATTGTATTTATTGTATATATTGTATATATTGTATTTATTGTATATATTATATATATTGTATATATTGTATACACAGTATATATTGTATTTATTGTATATATTGTATTTATTGTATATATTATATATATTATATATATTGTATTTATTGTATATATTATATATATTGTATTTATTGTATATATTGTATATATTGTATTTATTGTATATATTATATATATTGTATATATTGTATACACAGTATATATTGTATTTATTGTATATATTGTATTTATTGTATATATTATATATATTGTATTTATTGTATATATTATATATATTGTATTTATTGTATATATTATATATATTGTATTTATTGTATATATTGTATATATTGTATTTATTGTATATATTATATATATTGTATATATTGTATACACAGTATATATTGTATTTATTGTATATATTGTATTTATTGTATATATTATATATATTGTATTTATTGTATATATTATATATATTGTATTTATTGTATATATTATATATATTGTATATATTGTATACACAGTATATATTGTATTTATTGTATATATTGTATTTATTGTATATATTATATATATTGTATATATTGTATACACAGTATATATTGTATTTATTGTATATATTATATATATTGTATATATTGTATACACAGTATATATTGTATTTATTGTATATATTATATATATTGTATACACTAACAGGAAAATCCTTGTAAAGACATATTGAAGTTAAGAATCTTCTCTGATCGACGACGTGTTTCAATATAAATACTCGTGACTCTGACAAACATCTTTAACTTCCATCTATACTTCGTGACTCCAGTAGATTCTTCTAAAGCGTCTGAATTGATAAAAGCAGCCTAATGTGGACGTGAGTTTGAAGGAACAGTCGTCAGAAGTGAATGTCAGCGATAAAAGAATCCAATTGTTTTCCCTCGACTTCATCGTCTGTTTCCTGCCGTCCAGCAGATATTGAAGCAGATCAACGTTCAGAGTTAAATGAACTGTTTCTCCGTCTGTGTGTGAGATCGTTGGCTGTCGTGTGGAATCCTGAGGATTCTTCCATGAATGAGTCATCAAAGCTCTGAGATGATCTTCTCCTTTTCTTCTTCATCCACTTTCTACTCTTTCAGCGAGAGGAGGAAGAATCTCTGAGATTAAAACATATCTTCACTTCTTCAGATCAGGATTAAGAGATTAAGTTCAAAACCAACAATTTAGCCGATGGATCATATTTTGTCTAATATTTAGTTTAAAATAAAAAAAAACATTTTTTCACTTGTTGTTATTATTGTTTACAACATTTTATCATAATTACACTTGTTGTTATTATTGTTTACAACATTTTATCATAATTACACTTGTTGTTATTATTGTTTACAACATTTTATCATAATTAAACTTGTTGTTATTATTGTTTACAACATTTTATCATAATTACACTTGTTGTTATTATTGTTTACAACATTTTATCATAATTACACTTGTTGTTATTATTGTTTACAACATTTTATCATAATTACACTTGTTGTTATTATTGTTTACAACATTTTATCATAATTAAACTTGTTGTTATTATTGTTTACAACATTTTATCATAATTAAACTTGTTGTTATTATTGTTTACAACATTTTATCATTATTACACTTGTTGTTATTATTGTTTACAACATTTTATCATAATTACACTTGTTGTTATTATTGTTTACAACATTTTATCATAATTACACTTGTTGTTATTATTGTTTACAACATTTTATCATAATTAAACTTGTTGTTATTATTGTTTACAACATTTTATCATAATTACACTTGTTGTTATTATTGTTTATAACATTTTATCATAATAACACTTGTTGTTATTATTGTTTACAACATTTTATCATAATTACACTTGTTGTTATTATTGTTTACAACATTTTATCATAATTAAACTTGTTGTTATTATTGTTTACAACATTTTATCATAATTACACTTGTTGTTATTATTGTTTACAACATTTTATCATTATTACACTTGTTGTTATTATTGTTTACAACATTTTATCATAATTACACTTGTTGTTATTATTGTTTACAACATTTTATCATAATTACACTTGTTGTTATTATTGTTTACAACATTTTATCATAATTACACTTGTTGTTATTATTGTTTACAACATTTTATCATAATTACACGTGTTGTTATTATTGTTTACAACATTTAATCATAATTACACTTGTTGTTATTATTGTTTACAACATTTAATCATAATTACACGTGTTGTTATTATTGTTTACAACATTTTATCATAATAACACTTGTTGTTATTATTGTTTACAACATTTTATCATAATCAAACTTGTTGTTATTATTGTTTACAACATTTTATCATAATTACACTTGTTGTTGTTATTGTTTACAACATTTTATCATAATAACACTTGTTGTTATTATTGTTTACAACATTTTATCATAATTACACTTGTTGTTATTATTGTTTACAACATTTTATCATAATAACACTTGTTGTTATTATTGTTTACAACATTTTATCATAATTACACTTGTTGTTATTATTGTTTACAACATTTTATCATAATAACACTTGTTGTTATTATTGTTTACAACATTTTATCATAATTACACTTGTTGTTATTATTGTTTACAACATTTTATCATAATTACACTTGTTGTTATTATTGTTTACAACATTTTATCATAATTACACTTGTTGTTATTATTGTTGACAACATTTTATCATAATAACACTTGTTGTTATTATTGTTTACAACATTTTATCATAATTACACTTGTTGTTATTATTGTTTACAACATTTTATCATAATAACACTTGTTGTTATTATTGTTTACAACATTTTATCATAATTAAACTTGTTGTTATTATTGTTTACAACATTTTATCATAATTACACTTGTTGTTATTATTGTTTACAACATTTTATCATAATTACACTTGTTGTTATTATTGTTTACAACATTTTATCATAATTACACTTGTTGTTATTATTGTTTACAACGTTTTATCATAATTACACTTGTTGTTATTATTGTTTACAACATTTTATCATAATTACACTTGTTGTTATTATTGTTTACAACATTTTATCATAATTACACTTGTTGTTATTATTGTTTACAACATTTTATCATAATTAAACTTGTTGTTATTATTGTTTACAACATTTTGTTTCTTATTTTATCCACTTTTTTTCATTGACGTTTGTTTGTTTGTTTACTTTCTCTCATCTTTCACAACAGTGTGTTGTTTCAACAGAGTTGTGTATCTTAAGCTCAACACAAACAAATCCTTCAGTTTCTCTCTCGATCTGAAACCACATGTTTATCAAACGATCAGTGATTATGATTCTGATGTTATTTTTATTCCTCGAAGCTCAATTTATCTTAAATAAATATGTTCGTTCTCTGATTAAACAGAACAAGTTGCATTACTTTGATCTATTGATGGTAGTTTGTATAAATACACTCATATTCTCTCCGAGGGCTTTTAGTTGTTTTACCTACGAAGGCGATTTATTGTCGTTTTCCCTCAAGAGTTTTCACCTCCATCTCTGGCACGGATCAGAAACGTCTGCTTCTAGAAGCTATAAATCGAGGCCATTATGTTCTGGCAGCGACGCTGATGCTAATAAACACGTCGCTGTGTTTGTCGAAGAACTGAGACGTCAGATCACTGACATCGTCCTGAACAACCTGTATTCACGGATGCATTGTGTTGTTGTGTTGTGTTGTGTTGTGTTATGTTGTGTTATGTTGTGTTATGTTGTGTTATGTTGTGTTATGTTGTGCAGGTCAAGGAAGAAAAGCAGCATTTCATGAATTATTGTATATATCGGAGTCGGAGCAAGAAACGCTCATTGGATCCAGTCGTTAAATTCAACCTGTAGCTTGTTGTAGACAATATGTATTACCTGTGTGTCACATGTAACGTGTGTGTCACATGTAACGTGTGGGTCACATGTAACGTGTGTGTCACATGTAACGTGTGTGTCACATGTAACGTGTGGGTCACATGTAACGTGTGGGTCACATGTAACGTGTGGGTCACATGTAACGTGTGTGTCACATGTAACGTGTGGGTCACATGTAACGTGTGGGTCACATGTAACGTGTGTGTCACATGTAACGTGTGGGTCACATGTAACGTGACATAACATTTTACAACAACATGTTACAACGACATTTTACAACAACATGTTACAACGACATTTTACAACAACATTTTACAACAACATGTTACAACGACATTTTACAACAACATATTACAACGACATTTTACAACAACATGTTACAACGACATTTTTCAACAACATGTTACAACGACATTTTACAACAACATGTAACAACAACATGTTACAACCACATTTTACAACAACATGCTACAACGACATTTTACAACAACATGTTACAACAACATGTTACAACGACATTTTACAACAACATGTTACAACGACATTTTACAACAACATGTTACAACGACATTTTACAACAACATGTCACAACGACATTTTACAACAACATGCTACAACGACATTTTACAACAACATGTTACAACGACATTTTACAACAACATGTTACAACGACATTTTACAACAACATGTTACAACAACATGTTACAACAACATTTTACAACAACATGTTACAACGACATTTTACAACAACATGTTACAACGACATTTTACAACAACATGTTACAACAACATTTTACAACAACATGCTACAACGACATTTTACAACAACATGTTACAACAACATGTTACAACGACATTTTACAACAACATGTTACAACAAAATGTTACAACGACATTTTACAACAACATTTTACAACAAAATGTTACAACGAAATTTTACAACAACATGTTACAACGACATTTTACAACAACATGTTACAACAACATGTTACAACGACATTTTACAACAACATGTTACAACAACATGTTACAACAACATTTTACAACAACATGTTACAACAAAATGTTACAACAACATGTAACAACGAAATTTTACAACAACATGTTACAACGACATTTTACAACAACATGTTACAACAACATGTTACAACGACATTTTACAACAACATGTTACAACAACATGTTACAACAACATGTTACAACAACATTTTACAACAAAATGTTACAACAAAATGTTACAACAACATGTTACAACCACATTTTACAACAACATGCTACAACGGCATTTTACAACAACATGTTACAACAACATTTTACAACAAAATGTTACAACAAAATGTTACAACAAAATGTTACAACAACATGTTACAACGACATTTTACAACAACATTTTACAACAAAATGTTACAACAAAATGTTACAACAACATGCTTCAACGACATTTTACAACAACATGTTACAACAACATGTAACAACAACATGTTACAACGACATTTTACAACAACATGCTACAACGACATTTTACAACAACATTTTACAACAAAATGTTACAACAAAATGTTACAACAACATGCTACAACGACATTTTACAACAACATGTTACAACGACATTTTACAACAACATGCTACAACGACATTTTACAACAACATGTTACAACAACATGTTACAACAACATGTTACAACAACATGTTACAACAACATTTTACAACAACATGTTACAACGACATTTTACAACGACATGTTACAACGACATTTTACAACAACATGTTACACCGACATTTTACAACAACATGTTACAACGACATTTTACAACAACATGTTACAACGACATTTTACAACAACATGTTACAACGACATTTTACAACAACATGTTACACCGACATGTTACAACAACATGTTACAACGACATTTTACAACAACATGTTAAAACAACATGTTACAAAACATGTTACAAAACATGTTACAACAACATGTTACAACAACATGTTACAACAACATGTTACAACAACATGTCACAACAACATGTTACAACAACATGTTACAACAACATGTTACAACAACATGTTACAACGACATTTTACAACAACATGTTACAACAACATGTTACAACAACATGTTACAACAACATGTTACAACAACATGTTACAACAACATGTTACAACAACATGTTACAACAACATGTAACAACGACATTTTACAACAACATGTTACAACAACATGTTACAACAACATGTTACAACAACATGTTACAACAACATGTTACAACAACATGTTACAACAACATGTTACAACAACATGTTACAACGACATTTTACAACAACATTTTACAACAACATGTTACAAAACATGTTACAACAACATGTTACAACAACATGTTACAACAACATGTTACAACAACATGTTACAACAACATGTTACAACAACATGTTACAAATGACGTACATGTTCTTTTACGTATTTAGATCAAAGTAACACAACTTTCACAGAGTCTTGATCACAAGTTAATATTTGTTAAAAGTTACTTTCTGTGGTTTGTTTACTTCTGACCGGATGAAGCAGTTCTTCTGGTCGACTGAGAACAGATGGAATCTAATGTTTCACAAACACGTCCCTCATAACGAGACAAACAAACAATAGCAGAGCGTAATTGTTTGTTTGTTTGATTAGAACAACATCATTACGTTGCATAATCATGTTTTCACTCACAATGACTTGTTTGTTTAAAGTATTTCTTTTGCCGCCAGGATTTCATTTTAATCTGCATAATTAATCTGCTCGTTTACTCGTCGACGATGAAACTGATCCCTGATCACGTGACACTTGAAGGTCGAGAGGTCGTGACCTTTATGGTCTGGACGTGAACTGAGGTTTATCAAGAAACATGTTTAGAAAAACAAGATAAAGTCAAAGAAAGTTTTCATCGTCTTTTGATCGATGATGACGAAGATCAACATGTTTATCAAATGACCTTCAAAGTTACATAATGATGACATCATCAGTTCATCTCACATGTTTACTCTTGGCTGATTGATTGACAGCCAATAATAATAATAATAATACAATTGTTGTTGTTCTATGAAAATTATCAGTGTTGTTATTTGTGTTATTATTTATGTATTGTGGTAAATGAAACATAGTTGATGTCAGTCATGTGTTCGTCTCAAGAACGACACAATAACAAACACTTGATGTTTTCATCCTGTCACTCAAACCCTGTCACTCAAACCCTGTCACTCAAACCCTGTCACTCAAACCCTGTCACTCAAACCCTCCACCATCATGTCTCTCATGAGACACACATGTACGCACAAGTACACACAGGTACATACATGGGTACACACACACATATATTTACACACACGTGTATACACACACATATATACAAACATGCATACACACACACGTGTATAAACAAACACATAAACACACACATACATACACACACATGTGTATACACACACATGCATACACACACATGCATACACACACACATGTGTATACACACACATGCATACACACACATGTACACACACACACATACATACACACACATGTGCATACACACACAAGCATACACACACATGCATACACACACATGTACATACACACACAAGCATACACACACATGCATACACACACAAGCATACACATACATGCATACACACACATGTGCATACACACACAAGCATACACACACATGCATACACACACATGTGCATACACATACATGCATACACACACATGTGCATACACACACAAGCATACACACACATGCATACACACACATACATACACACACATACATACACACACATGCATACACACACACACATACATACACACACATACATACACACACATGCATACACACACATGCATACACACACATGTACACACACACATACATACACACACATGTGCATACACACATACATACACACACATACATACACACACATGCATACACACACATGCATACACACACATGTGCATACACACACATACATACACACACATACATACACACACATGCATACACACACATGCATACACACACATGTGCATACACACACATACATACACACACATACATACACACACATGCATACACACACATGCATACACACAAGTAAACACACACACATACATACACACACATACATACACACACATGTGCATACACACACATGCATACACACACACACACACACCATCAGAAGTGCAGTGTTATCAGATGAGAGGGTTGAGTGTCGACATTTATTACATCAGTTCAGTGACAGGACACACGTTTACAGGTGACACACTAAACTAATGAGATGAAGAGACACACACTGACCTCTACACACACACACACACACACACACACACACACACACACACACACACACACACGCGCATCCACTCATGGGCTCAAAGAGATAATATTCATCATTTAAAAGCGTTACGAGACAAAAATGCAATCATATTTCATAACACTTTAAAAAACACAATTTTATTTATAAACACAATTATTATTTTGCTCTAAAGTGCAGCATCAGCAGGTTTGTTCTTAAATAACATGTGATATATATCAATAAAAACATTGAACTTAAGTGTTTGTTCCAAACATTTATTTCATCAAAACTAACACCATGACAGAGAAACATGATCTTCATCAATCGACTCACTTGAACCTGCTGCTGGTTCGAGATCATTCGTTGTTCAAAGGTCACATGGTTGCATCTTATTCCTCTTTTGGCAGAACAAACACATTTGTAAAATCTCAGTCTGTTTCCTTGATTCTCTCTTTCCTGACTCTGACCTGAGATTTTCTTTTTTTTTTAATGTTTCTATTCTAACAGTAGAAGAGACTCTAGAGGAGACAGTAGAGGAGACATTAGTGGAGACAGTAGAGACAGTAGAGACAGTAGAAGACACAGTAGAGGAGACAGTAGAAGATACAGTAGAGGAGACAATAGAGGAGACAGTAGACAGTATAGGAGACAGTAGAGACAGTAGAGGAGACAGTAGAGGAGACAGTAGTGGAGACAGTAGAAGACACAGTAGAAGACACAGTAGAGGAGACAGTAGAAGACACAATAGAGGAGACAGTAGAAGACACAGTAGAGGAGACAATAGAGACATTAGAGGAGACAGTAGAGACAGTAGAGGAGACAGTAGAAGACACGGTAGAGGAGACAATAGAGACAGTAGAGGAGACAGTAGAGACAGTATTTGAGACAGTAGAAGACACAGTAGAAGACACAGTAGAGGAGACAGTAGAAGACACAATAGAGGAGACAGTAGAAGACACAGTAGAGGAGACAATAGAGACATTAGAGTGAGACAGTAGAGACAGTAGAGGAGACAGTAGAAGCCACAGTAGAGGAGACAATAGAGACATTAGAGTGAGACAGTAGAGACAGTATTTGAGACAGTAGAAGACACAGTAGAGGAGACGATAGAGACAGTAGAGACAGTATTTGAGACAGTAGAAGACACAGTAGAGGAGACGATAGAGACAGTAGAGACAGTATTTGAGACAGTAGAAGACACAGTAGAAGACACAGTAGAGGAGACAATAGAGACAGTAGAGACAGTATTTGAGACAGTAGACAATATTTCTCTGATCCTGTGTTTGTGTCGTCAGGACGCGGTGAAGGAAAACCACAAGAAGAAGGAGATGGAGGAGAAGATCAAGAGAGCGAAGCTGGCGAAGGAAAAGGCCGAACGTGAGAAGCAGGAGCGACAGCAGAAGAAGAAGCAGCTCATCGACATGAACAAAGGTACGACCTTGACCTTCACCTGCAGCTCAGGTGACAAACAGGAAGTGATGACGAGTGACAACCGGAGTCACATCCTGGTGGATCAGACACGTGACATCGTCACGTGCTCTTGTTGCTCCTCATTGTTGTGTGAAGGTCTGAGGATCATGGACCATAGATGAAGGTCTGAGGATCATGGACCATAGATGAATGTCTGAGGATCATGGACCATAGATGAAGGTCTGAGGATCATGGACCATAGATGAAGGTCTGAGGATCATGGACCATAGATGAAGGTCTGATCATAGATCAAAGATCATGGACGTCCACACGAGTGAAGATGTTGGACTGAGACCTTGAACATCTCAATCCAACATCTGAGCTTCTTTCAAACTCAGTATCTGGATGGTGTTGTGAGTCGAGCCTTGAAACATCGACACAGAAGCTCGACTGTAGATGTTTTCACTTCAGCACAAAGAGAAGTTCATGAGATGTTGATCTTCACGACGTGACTCATCAGAACGTAAATGAAGTTCAAGTTCACAAATGATTATTTTGAAGGAAAAGAAAATGACGAGAAAAAAAAAGAAACGAAAAGTTAAAGATAAACGACTGAACGAGTCGGGAAAATAGAAATAAAAACATGACTAACTGATCTATAATGATCTATAACGACCTCCTGATGACCTTCTGATGAAGTCCTGACGACCTCCTGATGAAGTCCTGTCTCTCGGTGGTTGAACTTCCTGGATCTGCTCATACGATGCCAGGAAGTGTGTATCGATCAGAGCGACTCGTCCAACATGACGGATGAGAGTCTGGCTCGAGCGACGACAGCGAGAAGATTCTGGCGCCTGAAGAGTCTGGTCCTCACGAACATCAGCTTCTAAATGTCAGCTCCAGCCGAGGCCCTCCGTGTGGCTCCCGCGCCGGAGTGTGCGACGCTCCTGCTGCCACAGACTCTCAGATAATTGATGATTTTTGCTGCTTCGCTTCGACCTCTTTGAAGGCTTCACTGGTAATAATCCAAGATGGCGGCTGGTGTGAGATGTTCCTGCAGCAGCAGATTCTGATCTGGAAGTGACAGCGTGAATAAAACATGAGTCTGACACGAGGCCTGGAGCTGGAGATAGAAGCTCCTGCAACACCTCGTCTCAGTGGCCGTCATCGTGACCTTGACAGAATATTATTCCAGCGTTGAAGGTTCTGTTCCAGCGTCACTCGTGTGATGATTGTTTAGTGAAACATCTTCTCGTCGTTTTCATCGAACATCAGCTTCTAGTTTCTAGTTTTTTATATTTTTGTATCTTTGGTCACAGTTTATTTATTTCTTTCTAAAGATGGTTTAAAAGTTAGAGCATATTGAGTCATTGAGTCATTGAATCATTGAATCATTGAATCATTGAATCATGGAATCATGGAATCATTGAATCATGGAATCATGGAATCATGGAATCATGGAATCATGGAATCATGGAATCATGGAATCATAGAATCATTGAATCATGGAATCATTGAATCATGGAATCATGGAATCATGGAATCATTGAATCATGGAATCATGGAATCATGGAATCATAGAATCATTGAATCATGGAATCATTGAATCATGGAATCATAGAATCATAGAATCATGGAATCATTGAATCATGGAATCATGGAATCATGGAATCATGGAATCATGGAATCATAGAATCATTGAATCATGGAATCATTGAATCATGGAATCATGGAATCATGGAATCATGGAATCATGGAATCATGGAATCATAGAATCATTGAATCATGGAATCATTGAATCATGGAATCATAGAATCATAGAATCATGGAATCATGGAATCATTGAATCATGGAATCATAGAATCATGGAATCATTGAATCATGGAATCATGGAATCATAGAATCATGGAATCATGGAATCATGGAATCATGGAATCATAGAATCATTGAATCATAGAATCATGGAATCATTGAATCATTGAATCATGGCATCATGGCATCATTGAATCATTGAATCATGGAATCATTGAATCATTGATCATGGCATCATTGAATCATTGAATCATTGAATCATGGCATCATTGAATCATGGCATCATGGAATCATTGAATCATGGAATCATGGCATCATTGAATCATTGAATCATGGCATCATTGAATCATTGAATCATTGAATCATGGAATCATAGAATCATTGACTCATTGAATCATGGCATCATTGAATCATTGAATCATGGAATCATAGAATCATGGAATCATGGCATCATTGAATCATTGAATCATGGCATCATTGAATCATTGAATCATTGAATCATGGCATCATTGAATCATTGAATCATTGAATCATAGACTCATTGAATCATTGAATCATGGCATCATTGAATCATGGCATCATTGAATCATGGCATCATTGAATCATTGAATCATTGAATCATGGCCTCATTGAATCATTGAATCATGGCATCATTGAATCATGGCATCATTGAATCATTGAATCATGGCATCATTGAATCATGGCATCATTGAATCATTGAATCATGGAATCATGGAATCATTGAATCATTGAATCATGGCATCATTGAATCATGGCATCATTGAATCATGGCATCATTGAATCATTGAATCATTGAATCATGGCCTCATTGAATCATTGAATCATTGAATCATTGAATCATGGCATCATTGAATCATGGCATCATTGAATCATTGAATCATGGCATCATTGAATCATTGAATCATGGCATCATTGAATCATGGCATCATTGAATCATTGAATCATTGAATCATGGCATCGTTGAATCATTGAATCATGGAATCATGGCATCATTGAATCATTGAATCATTGAATCATTGAATCATTGAATCATGGCATCATTGAATCATTGAATCATTGAATCATGGCATCATTGAATCATTGAATCATGGCATCATTGAATCATTGAATCATTGAATCATGGCATCATTGAATCATTGAATCATGGCATCATTGAATCATGGCATCATTGAATCATTGAATCATTGAATCATTGAATCATGGCATCATTGAATCATTGAATCATGGCATCATTGAATCATGGCATCATTGAATCATGGCATCATTGAATCATTGAATCATTGAATCATTGAATCATGGCATCATTGAATCATGGCATCATTGAATCATTGAATCATTGAATCATTGAATCATGGCATCATTGAATCATTGAATCATTGAATCATTGAATCATGGCATCATTGAATCATTGAATCATGGCATCATTGAATCATGGCATCATTGAATCATGGCATCATTGAATCATTGAATCATTGAATCATTGAATCATGGCATCGTTGAATCATTGAATCATGGCATCGTTGAATCATTGAATCATGGCATCATTGAATCATTGAATCATGGAATCATGGCATCATGGCATCATTGAATCATTGAATCATTGAATCATGGCATCATTGAATCATTGAATCATGGCATCATTGAATCTTGGCATCATTGAATCATGGCATTGTTGAATCATGGAATCATGGCATCATTGAATCATTGAATCATGGAATCATTGAATCATTGAATCATGGCATCATTGAATCATTGAATCATGGCATCATTGAATCATTGATTCATGGAATCATTGAATCATTGAATCATGGCATCATTGAATCATGGCATCATTGAATCATGGAATCATGGAATCATGGAATCATTGAATCATGGAATCATTGAATCATGGAATCATGGAATCATTGAATCATGGAATCATGGAATCATGGAATCATGGAATCATGGAATCATTGAATCATGGAATCATGGAATCATGGAATCATTGAATCATGGAATCATGGAATCATTGAATCATGGAATCATGGAATCATTGAATCATGGAATCATGGAATCCTTGAATCATGGAATCATTGAATCATGGAATCATTGAATCATGGAATCATTGAATCATGGAATCATTGAATCATGGAATCATGGAATCATGGAATCATTGAATCATGGAATCATGGAATCATTGAATCATGGAATCATTGAATCATTGAATCATTGAATCATGGAATCATGGAATCATTGAATCATGGAATCATGGAATCATTGAATCATTGATTCATGGAATCATTGAATCATTGAATCATGGAATCATTGAATCATTGAATCATTGAATCATGGCATCGTTGAATCATTGAATCATGGCATCGTTGAATCATTGAATCATGGCATCATTGAATCATTGAATCATGGAATCATGGCATCATGGCATCATTGAATCATTGAATCATTGAATCATGGCATCATTGAATCATTGAATCATGGCATCATTGAATCTTGGCATCATTGAATCATGGCATTGTTGAATCATGGAATCATGGCATCATTGAATCATTGAATCATGGAATCATTGAAATATTGAATCATGGCATCATTGAATCATTGAATCATGGCATCATTGAATCATTGATTCATGGAATCATTGAATCATTGAATCATGGCATCATTGAATCATGGCATCATTGAATCATGGAATCATGGAATCATTGAATCATGGAATCATTGAATCATGGAATCATGGAATCATTGAATCATGGAATCATGGAATCATGGAATCATGGAATCATGGAATCATTGAATCATGGAATCATGGAATCATGGAATCATTGAATCATGGAATCATGGAATCATTGAATCATGGAATCATGGAATCATTGAATCATGGAATCATGGAATCCTTGAATCATGGAATCATTGAATCATGGAATCATTGAATCATGGAATCATTGAATCATGGAATCATTGAATCATTGAATCATGGAATCATTGAATCATGGAATCATGGAATCATGGAATCATGGAATCATGGAATCATTGAATCATGGAATCATGGAATCATTGAATCATGGAATCATGGAATCATTGAATCATTGAATCATGGAATCATGGAATCATTGAATCATGGAATCATGGAATCATTGAATCATTGATTCATGGAATCATTGAATCATTGAATCATGGCATCATTGAATCATGGCATCATTGAATCATGGAATCATGGAATCATTGAATCATGGAATCATTGAATCATGGAATCATTGAATCATGGAATCATTGAATCATGGCATCATTGAATCATGGCATTGTTGAATCATTGAATCATGGCATCATTGAATCATTGAATCATGGCATCATTGAATCATGGAATCATGGAATCATTGAATCATGGAATCATTGAATCATGGAATCATTGAATCATGGAATCATTGAATCATGGCATCATTGAATCATGGCATCATTGAATCATGGAATCATTGAATCATGGAATCATTGAATCATGGCATTGTTGAATCATTGAATCATGGCATCATTGAATCATTGAATCATGGCATCATTGAATCATGGCATCATTGAATCATGGAATCATGGAATCATTGAATCATGGAATCATTGAATCATGGAATCATTGAATCATGGAATCATGGAATCATGGAATCATGGAATCATTGAATCATGGAATCATTGAATCATTGAATCATGGAATCATGGAATCATGGAATCATTGAATCATGGAATCATTGAATCATGGAATCATTGAATCATGGAATCATTGAATCATGGAATCATGGAATCATGGAATCATGGAATCATTGAATCATGGAATCATGGAATCATGGAATCAATCATTGAATCATGGAATCATTGAATCATTGAATCATTGAATCATGGAATCATGGAATCATTGAATCATGGAATCATGGAATCATGGAATCATTGAATCATTGAATCATGGAATCATGGAATCATGGAATCATTGAATCATGGAATCAATCATTGAATCATGGCATCGTTGAATCATTGACTCATAGAATCATTGGATCATCGAGTCATTGAGTCATTATTATTATTTGTCATCATCTTAAAACTAAAGGTTCACACGTGACGACAGGTTCGAGGTTCGATCTGAAAATAAATAAAACTGCATCGACGTTACTTTAACTTTCTTTAGATCCATTAGTTACTTTAACTTTCTTTAGATCCATTAGTTACTTTAACTTTCTTTAGATCCATTAGTTACTTTAACTTTCTTTAGATCCATTAGTTACTTTAACTTTCTTTAGATCCATTAGTTACTTTAACTTTCTTTAGATCCATTAGTTACTTTAACTTTCTTTAGATCCATTAGTTACTTTAACTTTCTTTAGATCCATTAGTTACTTTAACTTTCTTTAGATCCATTAGTTACTTTAACTTTCTTTAGATCCATTAGTTACTTTAACTTTCATTAGATCCATTAGTTACTTTAACTTTCTTTAGATCCATCATCGTCTGAATCGTCAGCATCAGATGTTGTTCTTGTTAATGAACGAGATAATAAATAAATAGTAAACAATAAACAGGTCAGAATAACAACAACGATCTCGACTCATTAACGTTAACGAGTCGCAGAAGAAGAAGTTTGTGTTTGAAAAGAACACAAAGAAAGAAGATGATTTGAAATAATGTGGCGACAGATGGACGAACATATGCTCTTGTACTCGTGGATCCAGAGACGAAGAGAAGCTTAAACACTTCCTGACGAAGCGTTGTGTTAAATACAGATTCAAGAGCAAAGGATTGAAGTCATCACACAAATGGCAGCTTAATCCTCTTGTGCTGTGATTAATAATGAGATGCATATTTAACCAGTTTAATTCATCTGGATTTGACTGGCCGGTGCGGGGGGGTCGTGGGGGGTCGTGGGGGGTCGTGGGGGGTCGTGGGGGGGGCAGACAAATGCCTTTCAGGGACTGATCAACAAATTGAGCGACAGAAGTGGTTTCAACTCGAGAAGCGCCGACGGTTCTTGATGGAGAGACGAGACGAGTCGAGACAATTAGAGCAAAATGTCGGGAATTGCTTCTGAAATCATTAGTGAGTCGATTAGTTTGAATCGAGTGGATTTTCATCCTCAACTGACCAGATGTTCTCCTCCATCCATCCTCTGGTTCCACCAGAAGATTGTTTGACAAACTTCTTCATCTCTCATCCCTCCATCCATCAATCACTCTTTTTCTTCCTGCGTTACTTTATTTATATCTCTTTATTTTAGTCTCTCTTTTTCCCTCCTGTGTCCATCCATCCATCCATCATCCCTCCATCCATCCATCCATCATCCCTCCATCTGTCACTATGTTTTTTCTTCTCCCTCGACGCCTTCCTCGCTGATTTCCTTCTTTATTCTGATGGCCGTCCATTATCGTTCCATCCGTTTCCCTCCCTCCTTTTATTTCTCTCCCTCCTTTTATTTCTCTCCCTCCTTTTTGTTTCTTCCACACGACATGTTCTTCTCTCTCTCCTCCCATCACTGACTGATCCTCTGTAGATCCATCCGTGCATCTGGGATCCACTCGTCTGGTCTGTATGTCTATATGAGTTTGGGGGTCACAGCATCCGGAGGCTTCAGTGGGAGGTCAGAGGTCACTGAGGTCACTGGTCCTGCAGCAGGTCTGGACCCACATGTCGAGTCAGAGCCACAGTCAGGTCCACTTGAAGCCAGAACCTTCCACACGTGACGAGAACATGAAGCACGTCTGAGAACTTTGTCTTCATGATGTCATGGAAGCTTCTTCATCCGTCATCCTACTTCTCACGCCATCTTCTCGTGCACATACTAGCTGCTCGTCATGGTTTAAACAAGTCACCACGAGAGTGCAGACCTCTGCCAAGCAGCTCATGTCACAGCAATACAGTTAACAAGCGTATCAATGAGCGACGAGGAGGTCGAGGAGGTCAAGCTTGTTTCTTCACGAGCCTGAAGTGAATAAACAAGAACGAAGAACAAGAAGTTCAGGTCTGAAGCAGCGACTGTTGTCTTCATAATATTTTCTGGTCTCAAGGACGACGTCGACGAAGTGAAAACACGTTAAAACATGGACACCAAGAACCTTGAGAACGTCAAGCGTCTCCATCGATGGACGAACTGAAGGTCGTCACACTTGTTTTTCCGCCTCAATCAAGGATGTGTTTCTGCTGAAAGGAAACGAGGTTTAAAAGAAGTTCTTTATCTCGTCGTCGCGTCTGAACGAAGCGCCGCCGCCTCGTGACCTTTGTCTCGTGACCTTTGTCTCGACACAACGTCTGCTTTACAACTTGTTTGCGGCTGAAGGCCAGACCTGATGAGCTTCTCTTGTCTTTATGCATCTCACTAAAGTGTGTGTTGACGGGCCTGCAACCTCTAATACTGTCACCATGGCAACAGTGGGTCACTTGATAAGAAGCGTGTTGTCTATAGAAAGTTGTGTTGATGTTGTGACGACACGAGGCTGAGGCGTCGAGTGAGTGACGGCTGCGTGAGGCGCATATGTACCTGTAGCCAGGTGAGCGTGAGTGACAGGCGGCTCGGGTCGGACAGGTCGCCTCCTCGCGCTCACAGTGTCGCACACATGGAAACAATATTCCGGGGCTGATGACTGGGAGGGAAGTGAAGGTCAGACACTCCAGCAGATAAAGAATTCTTTCTCCCACAGATTCTCTCTATTTCTGGCCTTATCTCAGGAAATGAAGACAGTAATGGAACGAATGCTGACCTCGTGTCTCAGAAGAATGTTAGGAAGAGGAGCTGCTGATGTGCAGCTGCATCACTCAGATACACTATAATACACACATCATACACACATCATACACACATCATACACACATCATACATACATCATACACACATATTACACATCATACTTCACACCATTATACACACATCATACATACATAATACACTACATAATACACACATCATACACACATCATACATACATCATACACACATCATACACATCGTACTTCACACCATTATACACACATAAAACATACATAATACACACATATTACACATCATACTTCACACCATCATACACACATCATACATACATCATACACACATAATACATACATCATACACACATATTACACATCGTACTTCACACCATTATACACACATAATACATACATAATACGCACATAATACACGCATAATACACTACATAATACACACATAATACATACATCATACACACATATTACACATCATACTTCACACCATTATACACACATAATACATACATAATACACTACATAATACGCACATAATACACGCATAATACACTACATAATACACACATAATACATACATCATGCACACATATTACACATCATACTTCACACCATTATACACACATAATACACACATAATACACTACATAATACACACATAATACATACATCATGCACACATATTACACATCATACTTCACACCATTATACACACATAATACATACATAATACACTACATAATACGCACATAATACACGCATAATACACTACATAATACACACATAATACACTACATAATACGCACATAATACACACATAATACACGCATAATACACTACATAATACACACATAATACGCACATAATACACACATAATACACTACATAATACACACATAATACACACATAATACACAACATAATACACTACATAATACACACATAATACACTACATAATACACACATAATACACTACATAATACATACATAATACACTACATAATACGCACATAATACACGCATAATACACTACATAATACACACATAATACACTACATAATACGCACATAATACACACATAATACACGCATAATACACTACATAATACATACATAATACACTACATAATACGCACATAATACACGCATAATACACTACATAATACACACATAATACACTACATAATACGCACATAATACACACATAATACACGCATAATACACTACATAATACACACATAATACACTACATAATACGCACATAATACACACATAATACACTACATAATACACACATAATACACACATAATACACAACATAATACACTACATAATACACACATAATATACTACATAATACACACATAATACACTACATAATACACACATAATACACACATAATACACTACATAATACACACATAATACACTACATAATACGCACATAATACACTACATAATACACACATAATACACACTTAATACACAACATAATACACTACATAATACACACATAATACACTACATAATACACGACATAAAGATGTCTTTTTCTCTCTCAGAATATTCTTTTCTGTGCACATTTGTATTTATCTACGGAGCACAAGAGGTTTAATGTTCTTTTCCTTCCTTTAACAATGATGTCGCTTCATGATCCTCGTCATTTAAAATACTTGAATCTGTCCTTTTATTGACCTGAAGGTGACATGCTTTAAAATAGTATAATAATAGATAACATAGTGTAATAATAGTATAATAATAGATAACATAGTGTAATAATAGTATAATAATACATAACATAGTATAATAATAGATAACATAGTTTAATAATATTATAATAATAATAGATAACATAGTGTAATAATAGTATAATAATAGATAACATAGTGTAATAATAGTATAATAACACATAACATAGTATAATAATAGATAACATAGTGTAATAATAGTATAATAATAGATAACATAGTGTAATAATAATAGTAATAAAATAAATAATCATAATGTAGTATTGAAGGTAAAACGGATCAGAAATGAATTGATCAATATCATGATTCTAGACTTTCACAGGTTCAAACTATTCAAACAGAACCTTCTGCATCAAAAATGTAATTTATTATATTTTCACAGTGAATCTAAAGTCACATGTTCCTGTAGATTCATGTTTAAATCAATGTTTTCAGCTTCATGTCGAACACAAAGACTCACTTTGTTCTCTTTTCATTTATGAAGGTTCTCACGAATCACTTCAGCTCAGTTGAGTCTCATTCATTTATGGATGTTCAAGTGATCACTTCCCTCCAGATCTGGACTCACAGTCACTTTACAGTCGATCAAACCTGATTAAGCTCAGGACACACAGCCTCACATTCTATTGTCAAACCCGTTTAGCTTCGTCTGACGCTGTCACTGAAGTCTTCAGATCTGATCCTGAGCCCGTTAGAGCGTCGGAGCTCCAGCTGTGATGAGTTCATGGATCCATCAGTGTCTGGATCTACATGTATGTTCCAGTGTTGACACAACGAACTGATGCTGGAGACGTTCTTTTATTTGAAGGAACTCTATGGATTCTCTAGTGTCTAGTTTGACACATTTTAAAAATCTTTACTCTGATCACGGGTTGAATGTTTCTTCGCTGTCGACCTTTAAAGAGTTGGAACTGGTTCAATACGACCTTTAATGTTTACATGCTTGAGACGAACATTCACTTCATCAAACTCTCACTCAAAGCTCCTCCTCTCAGGCTCCTGTCAATCAAAAGTCATGAGTTTAATATAAATGAGTCAGAAATGATGTCAGCAGCTGCAGTTCAAAGTTCAAGTTACCGTTAAACGACGTCACTGTTATGAAATCTTCACAAAAACAAACAATGTCAAGAGAAGATCTGTTAATAAAGATCATTCAAACACACCAACCTGTCGAGGACACACACACCTTTGACCTCCAGCAGACACACACACCTTTGACCTCCAGCAGACACACACACCTTTGACCTCCAGCAGACACACACACCTTTGACCTCCAGCAGACACACACACACCTTTGACCTCCAGCAGACACACACACCTTTGACCTCCAGCAGACACACACACCTTTGACCTCCAGCAGACACACACACCTTTGACCTCCAGCAGACACACACACCTTTGACCTCCAGCAGACACACACACCTTTGACCTCCAGCAGACACACACACACCTTTGACCTTCAGCAGACACATTAACCTTTGACCTTCAGCAGACACAGAGAAGTTATTTATGTTTTACTGGAAACACCAGGTTATGACATCATTTGATCTTAGATTGACTTTATTAACCCTCTGGAGATTCTTCCCTCAGACGTTAAAACACATTCTTGACAAACATGTTTATTTTGTTAATAATAAAAACATCCAAATCTGTAAGAAATATTTTTAAAGCAATAAATAAATCTCACAAAAACCAAACTTCATCCTGTCAATCAAAATGTGAAACCCTGTGAAACTCAAACGTCTAATAATAATAATAATCCTCATAAAAGTCATAATTAACTAAAATATGTCGACGCAGGTTTCACTTGATCAAGAGAAACATGTTTTATTTTAAATGTATATTTTCACAGCAGCAGCTGCTCAAACATTTATTTTAAGGTAAAAACCCTTTCATGAGCTTTTACACGTGAAACCTTCAGTAGTTCAGTGGATTCTTCTCTCAAAGCAAACATAACGTCTACTTTCCTCCCACATACTTTTTTAAAGTCTTTGGTAAAATGATGTAAATGAACAAACTTTGATGTGACGTTGATTCTTCCGGAGACGACTTGATCTTTCTTGTCTCACGTCGACCGTCGTTGATGCTTCACCATTATTTTGAGACGCTTTGATTCATCGTTTGTTCTTTACTGGAGCTTTTCACGACTCCATCGAGACAATGAACACATCTGGCTGCAGAAGTGTACAAGTGTACAAGTGTACAAGTGCAGAAGTGCAGAAGTGCAGAAGTGTAGAAGTGCAAAAGTGCAAAAGTGCAAAAGTGTACAAGTGTACAAGTGCAGAAGTGCAGAAGTGTAGAAGTGCAAAAGTGCAAAAGTGTACAAGTGCAGAAGTGCAGAAGTGCAGAAGTGTAGAAGTGTACAAGTGTAGACGTGTAGACGTGTATACATGCAGACGTGCAGAAGTGCAGAAGTGCAGAAGTGTACAAGTGTACAAGTGTATAAGTGCAGAAGTGTACAAGTGCAGAAGTGTACAAGTGTACAAGTGCAGAAGTGCAGAAGTGTACAAGTGCAGAAGTGCAGAGGTGTAGAAGTGCAGAAGTGTAGAAGTGCAGAAGTGTAGAAGTGTACAAGTGCAGAAGTGTAGACGTGTAAAAGTGCAGAAGTGTACAAGTGCAGAAGTGTAGACGTGTAGACGTGCAGAAGTGTAGAAGTGCAAAAGTGTAGAAGTGTACAAGTGTAGAAGTGCAGAAGTGCAGAAGTGTAGAAGTGTAGAAGTGCAAAAGTGTACAAGTGTACAAGTGCAGAAGTGCAGAAGTGTAGAAGTGTACAAGTGCAGAAGTGTAGACGTGTAGACATGCAGACGTGCAGAAGTGCAGAAGTGCAGAAGTGTACAAGTGTATAAGTGCAGAAGTGTACAAGTGTACAAGTGCAGAAGTGCAGAAGTGTACAAGTGTACAAGTGCAGAAGTGCAGAAGTGTACAAGTGCAGAAGTGCAGAAGTGTAGAAGTGCAGAAGTGTAGAAGTGCAGAAGTGCAGAAGTGTAGAAGTGTAGAAGTGCAGAAGTGTAGACGTGTAGAAGTGCAGAAGTGTACAAGTGCAGAAGTGTAGACGTGTAGACGTGCAGAAGTGCAGAAGTGTACAAGTGTATAAGTGCAGAAGTGTACAAGTGTACAAGTGCAGAAGTGCAGAAGTGTACAAGTGTACAAGTGTACAAGTGTACAAGTGCAGAAGTGCAGAAGTGTACAAGTGTACAAGTGCAGAAGTGCAGAAGAGGGGGTCATCATAGCTCAGATGCTAGAGTGGTTGCCTGCAGTCCAAAAGGTTGCAGGTTCAATCCCAGCTCCAGACAAGCTTGTGTCGTTGTGTCCCTGAAGACACTTCACCCTGATTGCTCCTGATGGTGAACTTGGCGCAAGTGTGCAAGTGTGCAGGTGTGCAGGTGTACAGCCTACAGCCTACTCCCATCAGTGTGTGAATGGTTGAATCTCCCCTCGCGGGACTAATAAGGGATTCTAAAAAAAAAAAAGAAGTGTAGAAGTGCACAAGTGTAGAAGTGCAGAAGTGCAGAAGTGTAGAAGTGCATAATTGTGTCACATCTGTCGTGGGGTCCCTGAGGTTCTGGGGCTCACAGTCACTCACAGTCACTCAGAATAAGGGGGTCATGAGAGTCAGTCACAGTATAGGATCCACATCGTTCTTCTTCTCTCGTCCAAACCTCCCGTCGCTGCTGTTCTTCATCCAGATGGAGGTTTATTTTTGTTTTTGTTTGTTTACTTATTCATGCATCCAGTTATTCAGGGAATCACAGGGGCTTTGGTTCCGGAGCAGAATGCAAATGTCCACAGAATCCACTTTCATCTTGTCCTCGTAACATGAGCTTCAGTGTCGTCTGGTCAGAACCTTCAGACCAGAACCTTCAGTGACCAGAACCTTCAGACCAGAACCTTCAGTGACCAGAACCTTCAGTGACCAGAACCTTCAGACCAGAACCTTCAGACCAGAACCTTCAGTGACCAGAACCTTCAGTGACCAGAACCTTCAGACCAGAACCTTCAGTGACCAGAACCTTC
The DNA here is from genome assembly GCF_982586985.1 of Callionymus lyra. Classification (NCBI taxonomy): domain Eukaryota; kingdom Metazoa; phylum Chordata; class Actinopteri; order Syngnathiformes; family Callionymidae; genus Callionymus; species Callionymus lyra. The sequence goes on along the minus strand of NC_141826.1, from coordinate 29,037,806 downwards.
AGACCAGAACCTTCAGACCAGAACCTTCAGTGACCAGAACCTTCAGTGACCAGAACCTTCAGACCAGAACCTTCAGTGACCAGAATCTTCAGACCAGAACCTTCAGTGACCAGAACCTTCAGACCAGAACCTTCAGAGCAGAACCTTCAGAGCAGAACCTTCAGAGCAGAACCTTCAGACCAGAACCTTCAGACCAGAACCTTCAGAGCAGAACCTTCAGAGCAGAACCTTCAGACCAGAACCTTCAGAGCAGAACCTTCAGACCAGAACCTTCAGACCAGAACCTTCAGACACAAACCAACCTCACATGAAGACTTGAACAGATGTTAACAAAACTGAAATATTTCAAGACAAACTAAAGTCAAATCTTTTTTTAAGCCTTGAATGATTGAATTAAATCATTTCTATTTTAAATGTGTTTCTTTACATAATCAGTTACAATAACAAGAATATCTTCAGAATCAAAACCATCACATGTTGTAAATACTGTGGAAACACATCAGATCCAGATCCTTCCTTCAGAACCACATGAACCTTCTGACCTCGAACCTTCACGTCACAAAGTCTCATTAACATGTTGTTCCTAAACAACCAGAAAAGATCTAAATATTCAAATGATTAAAGTCTCATTTTATGTCATTTGTTTCCAACATTTGTTTAAATTCAAATGATTTAAAGGTTTTTATCTTCATGATTCTGAAACTTTAGAAAACATTCCATAAAACAACTTGTTCTTCTCTTCCTAACAAACCTTTCAAAGTTCTGGTTCCTGGAGATGTTCTTCTGGTGCCGCTCTGGCTGAAGAACATCTCAGCTCCTCCGTCAAGCCCCTGGACTTGGATCGGGTTAAGAGCCGCTTAAGATCGAGTTAAGAGCCGCTTAAGTGGGTTTTCTGCTCGCGACGTAACATTACAAGCATTTAGCTTCTGCTGCTGGAGATCCGTCTCCTTTATGGACGCCGTTAACCTTTTGCTCCCATTTGTGACTTTTCTCAAGTGAGATCCATGTCCACCAGAGAAGCTTCAGTGACGCAGAAGATGAAACAAGAGAAGAACGATATTGTTGCCAGATTTTCTTTATCGACGGATGAAACGAAAAGATCTCAAATGATGTGATTTACGTTCCTTCGTTTTTTAATTCAAAATGTATTTTACCAAACAAGTCTTTTTTGCTGGTTTGGAAAAGCAGACATTTTTTAAAGGTTCTTCATGATGTCCATGAAATGATCATTTTTAATTGTTTTCCAAACGTCTGAAGATAGAAAAGTTATCAGTGAATCAAGAGAATCATATTCAAAACATCGTTCTTTAGATCAAGTTTTAAAGAAAGACGAGCACAGAAGCTTCTTTACTCACAGCTTCATTCAGAAGATGTTTCACAAGAAGATGTTTTTCTTTATTTTCTGAAGAAGATCTTGTTTTCGTTTCTGATCTGATGGACGCGACACTGAGATGAACATCTTCATGTTCGTGTCTCGGTTTGAATCCAGTTTTAAATTCACATGTTGGAATCATTGATTAAAGTCTGGCGATGAAGGATGAAGTCACTTGTTGCTTCTGCGCTTCTATAGGTGTTTAACGTGTGTTGACTCACCTGAGGCTGTTGACTCACCTGAGTGTGTTGACTCACCTGAGTGTGTTGACTCACCTGAGTGTGTTGACTCACCTGAGTGTGTTGACTCACCTGAGTTTGTTGACTCACCTGAGTCTGTTGACTCACCTGAGACTCACCTGAGTGTGTTGACTCACCTGAGTCTGTTGACTCACCTGAGACTCACCTGAGTGTGTTGACTCACCTGAGACTCACCTGAGTCTGTTGACTCACCTGAGACTCACCTGAGTGTGTTGACTCACCTGAGTCTGTTGACTCACCTGAGACTCACCTGAGTCTGTTGACTCACCTGAGACTCACCTGAGTCTGTTGACTCACCTGAGTCTGCTGACTCACCTGAGACTCACCTGAGACGTCATATTTCATTCTGAGCTCGAGACTCAAAGATATATTTGTCTTCTTTCACTTTCCATGAATCGTTCGAGTATCGATCCGACGACGTTTCTTCCTCACGGCCGGTATGGAAGTGTGTGTATAAGTGTGTGTATAAATGTGTGTATAAGTGTGTGTATAAGTGTGTATAAGTGTGTGTATAAGTGTGTGTATAAGTGTGTGTATAAATGTGTGTATAAGTGTGTATAAGTGTGTGTATAAGTGTGTGTATAAGTGTGTATAAGTGTGTGTATAAGTGTGTGTATAAGTGTGTGTATAAATGTGTGTATAAGTGTGTATAAGTGTGTGTATAAGTGTGTGTATAAGTGTGTATAAGTGTGTGTATAAGTGTGTGTATAAGTGTGTGTATAAATGTGTGTATAAGTGTGTATAAGTGTGTGTATAAGTGTGTGTATAAGTGTGTATAAGTGTGTATAAGTGTGTGTATAAGTGTGTATAAGTGTGTATAAGTGTGTGTATAAGTGTGTATAAGTGTGTATAAGTGTGTGTATAAGTGTGTGTATAAGTGTGTGTATAAGTGTGTGTATAAGTGTGTGTATAAGTGTGTGTGTGAATGAAAGTCTTGATTCGATGATTCAAATCTTTCAAAATGATTTCACATCATTTAAATCCAGTAGAAACGTCAACAAACAGTAAAACATCAAACATTCATGTTCCGTTCAATGGAAACTTTTAACAAAATCATTTTAAATTCCTCATAAATGATTTAAAGAGTAATTACATTATGTTTAAGCAGTTTTACATAATAATTGGAACAAACAGGATCTGAACCTAAAGCACGGCTGACAGTTGAACAAATGAAGTATAAAAGTATTTATAAAACATGAAAATAATGACCTGATCAATCCTAGTCTGTTAGGATCAATATTTCCCTCTTTTTTAATCAAAAATATCCAGGACTTAATCCAGAAAAGTTTTAAGCAACACAAACTCAAGTGTGTTTTGGATTAAAACTAGGATTTCAAGATCCTTTTTGACCTTTAACCCCTTTTTTCAAGATGTCATTCAATCCGATAACAAGGATCAACCTTTGAAGGTCCGGCCGTCAATCAAACATCTCGACTCCAGAAGATTCAAGTCATGCTGCGACGAAGAGAATCGTTGGACGAGCAGCGATGACATCATCAGTTTGAGCGTGTGGTCCTCAGCAGGTTCTACCTGAAGCTCAGGTGTTTGAGAGAAGCAGGGATGAGGAGAATATAGTCTTTATCTCTTGTCGAGCTCCGTGTGTTCAAGATAAAACCGTTTGAGAAAAAGAGCTCGAAGCTCATTTGAGTTCCATTAAGATCATTAGAAAACCTGGAGCCCGTCAAGGCCGAGGTGTTTCATCATCGCAGGGTTCTTCAAGTCCAGGTCTGAGCCCATCTTAACCCATTTAAAAGCAATTTCCTGCGAGCGAAGGGATCTGTTCTCTCAAGAAGGATCTTTGGGCAAGAAAGGTTAACTTTCCAGTAATTCCCAGCATGCAATCTTCCAGAGCAACTAATGAGAAGTGAGAGTATTTGCCGGCGGTTTATCGGCTCGAAATAAGACCAAGAGTTGAGGAACAAAGTGCTCGCGGCTCCTCCAGTGGGTTAGCATTGCTAATAAGAAAAGTTTGCTTTTGGGATCGCTGGAATTATCCGAGTCCAACCCTTCAGACAGGAAACTTCAGGACTTATCTTCTCAGCGCCAGTTTAACAGTTTTATCGGAAACCATCGCTCACTTTCCAGTGACTCCACCTCAGAAAGAAGGACTTCTTATTCTACCTCTGCTCTTCCTCACAACAAGAACAAACTCCAACAACCTTCAGTCTGTCGGCAAATACATGGAAATTAAACAACGTGGAATTCCATCAGGATCCAGAACGTTTTGAAGGATTTGTTACAGAGTTTTACTGCCTTTTGCAAACCCTGCGACAGATTCTTATTTGACTTTGATGGTTTCGTAGATCATTGAGCTCAGTCAGATTTGACATGTTCAGGGTCGAAGAACGAGGTCAGTGCACTTTGTTCTTCTGCTCAGATCGTGAAGATGTTCTAACGGTCGATAATTCTAATGGTTTGTAGATGTTTATATGAAAACGACATGTTAAGAATCTCTACTTTCTCATGATGCATTCTGGGTGAAGACTGATCCTTAAATACTTCCAGGCTGGACTGAAGGTCCTCAGAGACGCTGCAGTTAATTGAGTTCATGACGAGGGAGAACATTTTCCATTTGATCTCCTTCTTTGTGACTCGTTGTCTTCCTCGACTCGTTCAAGGCCCAGAAGTCCGAGCGTTACGATGATGAATCGTGCGGCGCTTCAGGAGAAGTAGGACGAATTGATCAAAGTGTCAGGTGCCCCTTGTGATGTCCAGGTCTCCATGAAGAAGGAGCTGCCAGAAGTTCTCTGTGCCCAGGTGCTCCTAGATGAATGTTTACCTGCCATTTAACACTTTCCACTCGCACAAGGACCTCCAGCGCGTCCTCGCTGCCCTACATCCAGTCTCAGATCCTGTTCAACCTGGTTTTCTTCTCGTGAGCAAAAACTTTTAACTGGACTTTAGTCTGAACTTCTGTCACGACGTCGATGTTGTGAACATGTTTGATTCCAAACATCATTTCTGAGAGTTCGGTTGGAAACGATGATTTGCCTTCAGAACGAAAGATGACTTTTATAATGAACTGTCGTTGAAAAGAGAGAATGTAGTTTATGATTAAATGACCACAACAAGAATTCAAAAGAATCAAAAATGACTTTATTTTAAATGAGTTTTTAATAACGAATATCAGCAGATCCTTGATCGACTCGACTTGTGGTTTTTCAACTTTTTCCGTCGCAGAATCTGGTTTCTCCTTCGATTCATGTTCAGTTGTTCTTGTTGTCCTTCAGCGCTCATGTTGTTATCATAACACATGAAGAGTGTGTTTGTCTCACAGCCTCTAATGAAACAGGATTTAACGTCATCAGGACAAGAACGAAGGAAACAAATCAAAGTATCAAAAAACCTACTTTTTTTGGTTGTTCATTTAAACATTGTCTTCATGGAGCGGAGCCTCTGTGTTTGATCATCACGTTCCTCACTGTGATCCAGACTCATGTGGTTGAAGGACACGAAGGGTCTTCAGGCGTCATGTTGTCGAGACGCGAGGAAACTGTCAACAAGTCGACTCAGAAGGTGATGAAACGCAGTCATGGCTCCACAATAACTCCGTAATGATGCTGCTTTAAAGTGATGTTCTGGATGCCGATGACAAAAGTGTCGCCCCTCGACTCATTAGGAACCCACAGACCGATGACCCAGAAGGAGCCGCTTCTTCTCCATGTGCTGCATGTGTGGACCTCACACTCTAAACGTCTGGTCCACCGACGGATCTCCAGCTCCATGAAGGTGTGCAACAGTCGCGGCAGAAACGTCTTGTGTCGGCCGGACGCGTGTCATTGACTGAACCATGACAGAGCGCCGGGTATCGAGCGGCTGCTTCACTGAATCCTTGTAAAGAGCACTTAGCTCCCCGGCGTTAGCCGCAGAAAGAATATCTGTCAATGAGCATCAGTGGAAGCTTTCATTGTGCAGCTCTCTCTGCCGTACGCTCGGCTCTAAGTGTGTTCCTCCAGCCCACCGCTTATCTGATAAAAGGCCAGCCGTGAGTGACGGGTCTCTGAACTTCAAGTCCAGGTCTGACACCATGAAGCTCAGCTGACCTTTACGGGGGTTCAGAGGTCATCGTGGGGCTTCTTTCGTCAAAGCGTCATCAGTATTTAAACGTCTCAGAGAACTGACTGATGTTTTCCTCACAGAGGGAGATGAAACCGGTGTGATGGACAGCCTGATGGAGGCGCTGCAGTCCGGAGCTGCCTTCAGGGATCGCAGGAAACGGACGCCGCGCAACGGTGAGTCTTTCTTGTTTTACCAGAGAAACTCCTCCGTCTCACCGAAGACAAACGTTCATCACAAATCAGGGAGATTTAATAAAAATGTACTTTTTTAATGCTCAAGTTTTTTTGTTATTCATGCAGTTTTTTCATTGCAGTTTTCAAATGTGTACGATTTTTTTATTTCAAAAAAGTTCAAAGTTCTTCATCTTTTCACACGTCTCAACATCAGCTTCTTCTCTCTCTCTCTCACTCTCTCTCTCTCTCTCACTCTCTCTCTCTCTCTCTCCTTCTCTCTCTCTCTCTCTCTTACTCTCTCTCTCTCCCACTCTCTCTCTCTCTCTCTCTCTCTCTCTCTCTCTCTCTCTCTCTCTTCCTCTCTCTCTCTCTCTCTCTCTCTTCCTCTCTCTCTCTCTCTCTCTCTCTCTCTCTCTCTCTCTCCTCGCTCTCTCTCACTCGCTCTCTCTCTTCCTCTTCCTCTCTCTCTCTCTCTCTCTTCCTCTCTCTCTCTCTCTCTCTCTCTCTCTCTCTTCCTCTCTCTCTCTCTCTCTTCCGCTCTCTCTCTCTCTCTCTCTCTCTCCTCTCTCTCTCTCTCTCTCTCTCTTCCTCTCTCTCTCTCTCTCTCTCTCTCTCTCTCTTCCTCTCTCTCTCTCTCTTTCCTCTCTCTCTCTCTCTCTCTCTTCCTCTCTCTCTCTCTCTCTTCCTCTCTCTCTCTCTCTCTTCCTCTCTCTCTCTCTCCTCTCTCTCTCTCTCTCTTCCTCTCTCTCTCTCTCTCCGCTCTCTCTCTCTCTCTCTCCCTCTCTCTCTCTCTCTCTCTCTCTCTCTCTCTCTCTCTCTCTCTCTCTCTCTCTCTTGTTCTCCTGATTCCAAGTCCACTTCTCTCTGCAGCTTCTGGAAGTTTCTTTAAATCTTTGGGTTCAATCTTCGATGGATATTGATGCCTCTCTTTCCTCTTCCTCCATCCTTTCCTTCCCATCCTTCTGCTCCTCCTGTCACTCCTGCCGTTACTGCAGGTGATCAGAGTCCGTCCAGTCCTTCCTCTCGATGGCCTGCTGCTAACTATGGTTACAGAACTCTAGGTGTGTGAACTCTTTAACCTCCGACCTCTCGTCTGGCTCTGCACGTGACTAACCGAGCCTGTGTTCACTTGTGTAGTTGAGCTTCAGTCACCTTCGAATCCTTCACACCTGTCGTGTGTCAGGCTTCACGAGCACTTCTCTCGTCGCATGGTTTACGTTCATCGTCTCATTATTTCTTCGGTCTGATTGTTTTTGTGGAGTCGATCGAGAAACTCTTGTCTGTTGATGTTTTATTGTGAAATCAAATGTGTCTTCTGAGCAGTATTTGTTCACGGATCAAATATATTTGAGGATTAAACGTGTCACATATATTTCACTTAAATCAATGTTGTTTACAGACGTCCTCTTTTTGTGGAGCGGTCTATGTAGACTAGACGTTCATGGACGACCTTCACTTTCAGGACGATTGTTGAGGTCGTTTTCTGGCTCCTCACTTAGAAGCTCTTCAGGGAACATTATCAAGATGTCAATGAAATATTATCAACATATAAAGGAAACATTATCAAGATATAAAGGAAACATTATCAAGATATAAAGAAAACATTATCAAGATATAAAGATAACATTATCAAGATATAAAGGAAACATTATCAAGATATCAATGAAACATTATCAAGATATAAAGGAAACATTATCAAGATATCAATGAAACATTATCAAGATATAAAGGAAATATTATCAAGATATAAAGAAAACATTATCAAGATATAAAGGAAACATTATCAAGATATAAAGGAAATATTATCAAGATATAAAGAAAACATTATCAAGATATAAAGAAAATATTATCAAGATATAAAGGAAATATTATCAAGATATAAAGGAAATATTATCAAGATATAAAGGAAATATTATCAAGATATAACGGAAATATTATCAAGATATAAAGAAAATATTATCAAGATATAAAGGAAATATTAACAAGATATAAAGGAAACATTAACAAGATATCAAGTGAACATTATTAAGATATAAAGGAAACATTAACAAGATATCAATGAAACATTATCAAGATATAAAGAAAACATTATCAAGATATAAAGAAAACATTATCAACATATAAAGGAAACATTATCAAGATATAAAGAAAACATTATCAAGATATAAAGAAAACATTATCAAGATATAAAGGAAACATTATCAAGATATCAATGAAACATTATCAAGATATAAAGGAAACATTATCAAGATATAAAGGAAATATTATCAAGATATAAAGAAAACATTATCAAGATATAAAGAAAATATTATCAAGATATAAAGGAAATATTATCAAGATATAAAGGAAATATTATCAAGATATAAAGGAAATATTATCAAGATATAACGGAAATATTATCAAGATATAAAGAAAATATTATCAAGATATAAAGGAAATATTAACAAGATATAAAGGAAACATTAACAAGATATCAAGTGAACATTATTAAGATATAAAGGAAACATTAACAAGATATAAAGAAAACATTATCAAGATATAAAGGAAACATTATCAAGATATAAAGAAAACATTATCAAGATATAAAGGAAACATTATCAAGATATAAAGGAAACATTATCAAGATATAAAGGAAACATTATCAAGATATCAAGGAAACATTAACAAGATATAAAGAAAACATTAACAAGATATAAAGAAAACATTATCAAGATATAAAGAAAACATTATCAAGATATAAAGGAAACATTATCAAGATATAAAGAAAACATTATCAAGATATAAAGGAAACATTATCAAGATATAAAGAAAACATTATCAAGATATAAAGGAAACATTATCAAGATATAAAGAAAACATTATCAAGATATAAAGGAAACATTATCAAGATATAAAGGAAACATTATCAAGATATAAAGGAAACATTATCAAGATATAAAGAAAACATTATCAAGATATAAAGGAAACATTATCAAGATATAAAGGAAACATTATCAAGATATAAAGGAAATATTATCAAGATATAAAGGAAACATTATCAAGATATAAAGGAAACATTATCAAGATATAAAGGAAACATTATCAAGATATAAAGGAAATATTATCAAGATATAAAGGAAACATTATCAAGATATAAAGGAAACATTATCAAGATATAAAGGAAATATTATCAAGATATAAAGAAAATATTATCAAGATATAAAGGAAATATTATCAAGATATAAAGGAAATATTATCAAGATATAAAGAAAACATTATCAAGATATAAAGAAAATATTATCAAGATATAAAGGAAATATTATCAAGATATAAAGGAAATATTATCAAGATATAAAGAAAATATTATCAAGATATAAAGGAAATATTATCAAGATATAAAGGAAACATTATCAAGATATAAAGAAAACATTATCAAGATATAAAGAAAACATTATCAAGATATAAAGGAAACATTATCAAGATATAAAGAAAACATTATCAAGATATAAAGGAAACATTATCAAGATATAAAGAAAACATTATCAAGATATAAAGGAAACATTATCAAGATATAAAGAAAACATTATCAAGATATAAAGGAAACATTATCAAGATATCAAGGAAACATTATCAAGATATAAAGGAAATATTATCAAGATATAAAGGAAACATTATCAAGATATAAAGGAAACATTATCAAGATATAAAGGAAATATTATCAAGATATAAAGAAAATATTATCAAGATATAAAGGAAATATTATCAAGATATAAAGGAAATATTATCAAGATATAAAGAAAACATTATCAAGATATAAAGGAAATATTATCAAGATATAAAGGAAATATTATCAAGATATAAAGAAAACATTATCAAGATATAAAGGAAACATTATCAAGATATAAAGGAAACATTATCAAGATATAAAGGAAACATTATCAAGATATAAAGAAAACATTATCAAGATATAAAGGAAATATTATCAAGATATAAAGGAAATATTATCAAGATATAAAGAAAACATTATCAAGATATAAAGGAAACATTATCAAGATATAAAGGAAACATTATCAAGATATAAAGGAAACATTATCAAGATATAAAGAAAACATTATCAAGATATAAAGGAAATATTATCAAGATATAAAGGAAATATTATCAAGATATAAAGGAAATATTATCAAGATATAAAGGAAATATTATCAAGATATAAAGGAAATATTATCAAGATATAAAGGAAATATTATCAAGATATAAAGGAAACATTATCAAGATATAAAGGAAACATTATCAAGATATAAAGAAAACATTATCAAGATATAAAGGAAACATTATCAAGATATAAAGAAAATATTATCAAGATATAAAGAAAATAGATATAAAGGAAACATTATCAAGATATAAAGAAAATATTATCAAGATATAAAGGAAACATTATCAAGATATCAATGAAACATTATCAAGATATAAAGAAAATATTATCAAGATATAAAGAAAATATTATCAAGATATAAAGGAAATATTATCAAGATATAAAGGAAACATTATCAAGATATAAAGAAAACATTATCAAGATATAAAGAAAATATTATCAAGATATAAAGGAAATATTATCAAGATATAAAGGAAATATTATCAAGATATAAAGGAAACATTATCAAGATATAAAGAAAATATTATCAAGATATAAAGAAAATATTATCAAGATATAAAGGAAATATTATCAAGATATAAAGGAAATATTATCAAGATATAAAGGAAATATTATCAAGATATAAAGGAAACATTATCAAGATATAAAGAAAACATTATCAAGATATAAAGGAAACATTATCAAGATATCAATGAAACATTATCAAGATATAAAGAAAATATTATCAAGATATAAAGAAAATATTATCAAGATATAAAGGAAATATTATCAAGATATAAAGGAAACATTATCAAGATATAAAGAAAACATTATCAAGATATAAAGAAAATATTATCAAGATATAAAGGAAATATTATCAAGATATAAAGGAAATATTATCAAGATATAAAGGAAACATTATCAAGATATAAAGAAAATATTATCAAGATATAAAGAAAATATTATCAAGATATAAAGGAAATATTATCAAGATATAAAGGAAATATTATCAAGATATAAAGGAAATATTATCAAGATATAAAGGAAACATTATCAAGATATAAAGAAAACATTATCAAGATATAAAGGAAACATTATCAAGATATCAATGAAACATTATCAAGATATAAAGAAAATATTATCAAGATATAAAGAAAATATTATCAAGATATAAAGGAAATATTATCAAGATATAAAGGAAATATTATCAAGATATAAAGAAAACATTATCAAGATATAAAGGAAACATTATCAAGATATAAAGGAAACATTATCAAGATATAAAGAAAACATTATCAAGATATAAAGGAAATATTATCAAGATATAAAGGAAATATTATCAAGATATAAAGGAAATATTATCAAGATATAAAGAAAACATTATCAAGATATAAAGGAAATATTATCAAGATATAAAGGAAACATTATCAAGATATAAAGGAAATATTATCAAGATATAAAGAAAATATTATCAAGATATAAAGGAAATATTATCAAGATATAAAGGAAATATTATCAAGATATAAAGAAAACATTATCAAGATATAAAGGAAATATTATCAAGATATAAAGGAAATATTATCAAGATATAAAGAAAACATTATCAAGATATAAAGGAAACATTATCAAGATATAAAGGAAACATTATCAAGATATAAAGGAAACATTATCAAGATATAAAGAAAACATTATCAAGATATAAAGGAAATATTATCAAGATATAAAGGAAATATTATCAAGATATAAAGAAAACATTATCAAGATATAAAGGAAACATTATCAAGATATAAAGGAAACATTATCAAGATATAAAGGAAACATTATCAAGATATAAAGAAAACATTATCAAGATATAAAGGAAATATTATCAAGATATAAAGGAAATATTATCAAGATATAAAGGAAATATTATCAAGATATAAAGAAAACATTATCAAGATATAAAGGAAATATTATCAAGATATAAAGGAAATATTATCAAGATATAAAGGAAACATTATCAAGATATAAAGGAAACATTATCAAGATATAAAGGAAACATTATCAAGATATAAAGAAAACATTATCAAGATATAAAGGAAACATTATCAAGATATAAAGAAAACATTATCAAGATATAAAGGAAACATTATCAAGATATAAAGAAAATATTATCAAGATAAAAAGAAAATATTATCAAGATATAAAGGAAATATTATCAAGATATAAAGGAAACATTATCAAGATATAAAGGAAACATTATCAAGATATAAAGGAAACATTATCAAGATATAAAGGAAACATTATCAAGATATAAAGAAAACATTATCAAGATATAAAGGAAATATTATCAAGATATAAAGGAAATATTATCAAGATATAAAGGAAATATTATCAAGATATAAAGAAAACATTATCAAGATATAAAGGAAATATTATCAAGATATAAAGGAAATATTATCAAGATATAAAGGAAACATTATCAAGATATAAAGGAAACATTATCAAGATATAAAGGAAACATTATCAAGATATAAAGAAAACATTATCAAGATATAAAGGAAACATTATCAAGATATAAAGAAAACATTATCAAGATATAAAGGAAACATTATCAAGATATAAAGAAAATATTATCAAGATAAAAAGAAAATATTATCAAGATATAAAGGAAATATTATCAAGATATAAAGGAAACATTATCAAGATATAAAGGAAACATTATCAAGATATAAAGAAAATATTATCAAGATATAAAGGAAACATTATCAAGATATAAAGGAAACATTATCAAGATATAAAGGAAACATTATCAAGATATAAAGAAAATATTATCAAGATATAAAGAAAATATTATCAAGATATAAAGGAAATATTATCAAGATATAAAGGAAACATTATCAAGATATAAAGAAAACATTATCAAGATATAAAGAAAATATTATCAAGATATAAAGGAAATATTATCAAGATATAAAGGAAATATTATCAAGATATAAAGGAAACATTATCAAGATATAAAGAAAATATTATCAAGATATAAAGAAAATATTATCAAGATATAAAGGAAATATTATCAAGATATAAAGGAAATATTATCAAGATATAAAGGAAATATTATCAAGATATAAAGGAAACATTATCAAGATATAAAGAAAACATTATCAAGATATAAAGAAAACATTATCAAGATATAAAGGAAACATTATCAAGATATCAATGAAACATTATCAAGATATAAAGAAAATATTATCAAGATATAAAGAAAATATTATCAAGATATAAAGGAAATATTATCAAGATATAAAGGAAATATTATCAAGATATAAAGAAAACATTATCAAGATATAAAGAAAATATTATCAAGATATAAAGGAAATATTATCAAGATATAAAGGAAATATTATCAAGATATAAAGGAAACATTATCAAGATATAAAGGAAACATTATCAAGATATCAATGAAACATTATCAAGATATAAAGAAAATATTATCAAGATATAAAGAAAATATTATCAAGATATAAAGGAAATATTATCAAGATATAAAGGAAATATTATCAAGATATAAAGAAAACATTATCAAGATATAAAGGAAATATTATCAAGATATAAAGGAAATATTATCAAGATATAAAGGAAATATTATCAAGATATAAAGGAAACATTATCAAGATATAAAGGAAATATTATCAAGATATAAAGGAATCATTATCAAGATATAAAGAAAACATTATCAAGATATAAAGGAAATATTATCAAGATATAAAGGAAATATTATCAAGATATAAAGGAAATATTATCAAGATATAAAGAAAACATTATCAAGATATAAAGGAAATATTATCAAGATATAAAGGAAATATTATCAAGATATAAAGGAAACATTATCAAGATATAAAGGAAACATTATCAAGATATAAAGAAAATATTATCAAGATATAAAGAAAATATTATCAAGATATAAAGGAAATATTATCAAGATATAAAGGAAACATTATCAAGATATCAATGAAACATTATCAAGA
>NC_141826.1:29008824-29018824 GCF_982586985.1 Callionymus lyra | reverse complement strand
TAGTAGATCAATTGTACTGGAGAAGGAGCTTCATAGGAGAGGATTATCTTTTCTTAACCCGCAGCACATTCACACGAGACGCTTCATTGTTTGATCAATTCCTGATGGACCAATAAAGCGCAGTTTAAAGTCAGAGGACGCCTGTGGAAGCAGAATAAAGGAGATGCACTCGGACGATCTGCTAACTGAAAGATTGTCCTCATAACGTTTCAATGGAATCTCGGCGATCAGGCTGACGGATGGACGGATGGCGTCGGCGGAATTAAAGCTTATTTTTCAGCGATTACCATTTGAGTCGCACAGCAGACCATCGGCGGCAGAAAAGTCATTTTCGTGGAACTAAGATTTCAAATCAATACGTCCAGACAAGATGAAGTATTTACACTGGGATTAGATCTTATTTAGCTTCTGACACACACACACACACACACACACACACACACACACACACACACACACACACACACACACACATTTAATATATACATGTATATAAATACACACACACACACACACACACACACACACACACACACATTTACTATATACATGTATATAAATACACACACACACACACACACACACACACACACACACACACACACACACACACACACACACACACACATTTACTATATACATGTATATAAATACACACACACACACACACACATTTACTATATACATGTTTATAAATACACACACACACACCTAAACACACACCTACACACACATTTATTATAAACATATATATAAATACACACACACACACACCTACACCTACACACACACACACACACACACACACACATTTACTATATACATGTTTATAAATACACACACACACCTAAACACACACCTACACACACATTTATTATAAACATATATATAAATACACACACACACACCTACACACACATTAACTCTGTACATGTATACATTATATACACACACACATGATGCAAGATGTTTTTTTTCTTTCTCTTAAAGTAAAAAGACTGAACTGAAGTATAAAATAATATTTAATCTTCCTTCAAATGATTCTTTTTTATGGTGATCTATTATTTAGAGATGATTTCCTTGTGTTTCTCTGAGAAGTTTCCAGAACAGGTTAAATTTGAGTTCAAACAAAAGGAGCTTCTTCTCTCCATAAATACACAATAGATCAACAAGCCTCACAAGAAGACTTTGTTTCATGTGCACTCCTGCTCCAGTGGAGCGACCCAAGCTCTTCACACTCATTTATTCATCTGTTTATTTGTGTCGCGTTATTTATTAATCCAGGATCTCGTGGCAGGAGAACATCTGCAGACTCTGACCTGAAAGTGTCTTGTGGCTCTGGAGACTCGTGGAAGTCCAGAACACTTGTCCAGGTTCTTCTTGACCTCGGTCTGAAGATGATTGAGACTCTCTTTCAGTTTCACTTTATTCAAAAGAACAATCTTCCATTAAAACTGCAGCAGATTTACTTCGTCAACGAAGATACAGTTTAGAAAATACATCGACACACAAATGAAACTCAATAATAAACACACAATACAATCTAATAATGTCGTCTGATGTTAAATACCTGTGCGAGCAGGACTGATGGTCCAGAAGCTGGTCTTTGACTGTGAGAAACATGAACATCTTGTTCCTCAGATGGTCTGGAGTTCGTTCCGTTCTTTGATGAGTTCGTATGAAAAGATGGAGGGAACGAAGACTTTCGTTTGGGAACAGTCTGTTGGGAACAGTCTGTTGGGAACAGTCTGTTGGGTCAGTCTGTTGGGAACAGTCTGTTGGGAACAGTCTGTTGGGAACAGTCTCCGCTGGACTCTGAGCTTAAAGCTTCACTTCACTTCGACGTCCTTCACTCCTGAGACTCATGACTCGTGATGTTAATGTTCTTCAACTTTAACTATTATTATTATATGTTATTGGTCTTGATTTATGTATGAACTTCTGTTATTAGATCACATGAGTCATGAGTGTGTGATCCTGTGTCCTTGTGTGTCCGGGGTGAACACACACTGTTGTGTGTCGGGGGTGAACACACACTGTTGTGTGTCGGGGGTGAACACACACTGTTGTGTGTCGGGGGTGAACACACACTGTTGTGTGTCGGGGGTGAACACACACTGTTGTGTGTCGGGGGTGAACACACACTGTTGTGTGTCGGGGGTGAACACACACTGTTGTGTGTTCGGGGTGAACACACACTGTTGTGTGTCGGGGTGAACACACAGTTGTGTGTCGGGGTGAACACACAGTTGTGTGTCGGGGTGAACACACAGTTGTGTGTCGGGTGAACACACAGTTGTGTGTCGGGGTGAACACACACTGTTGTGTGTCGGGGGTGAACACACACTGTTGTGTGTCGGGGGTGAACACACACTGTTGTGTGTCGGGGTGAACACACACTGTTGTGTGTTCGGGGTGAACACACACTGTTGTGTGTCGGGGTGAACACACAGTTGTGTGTCGGGGTGAACACACAGTTGTGTGTCGGGGTGAACACACAGTTGTGTGTCGGGTGAACACACAGTTGTGTGTCGGGTGAACACACAGTTGTGTGTCGGGTGAACACACCGTTGTGTGTCGGGGTGAACACACAGTTGTGTGTCGGGTGAACACACAGTTGTGTGTCGGGTGAACACACAGTTGTGTGTCGGGTGAACACACAGTTGTGTGTCGGGTGAACACACAGTTGTGTGTCGGGTGAACACACAGTTGTGTGTCGGGTGAACACACAGTTGTGTGTCGGGTGAACACACAGTTGTGTGTCGGGTGAACACACAGTTGTGTGTCGGGTGAACACACAGTTGTGTGTCGGGGGTGAACACACAGTTGTGTGTCGGGTGAACACACAGTTGTGTGTCGGGGGTG
This sequence comes from Callionymus lyra, assembly GCF_982586985.1. Lineage (NCBI taxonomy): Eukaryota > Metazoa > Chordata > Actinopteri > Syngnathiformes > Callionymidae > Callionymus > Callionymus lyra. Next base: position 29,015,959 of record NC_141826.1, on the reverse strand, counting down.
AACACACAGTTGTGTGTCGGGGGTGAACACACAGTTGTGTGTCGGGTGAACACACAGTTGTGTGTCGGGGGTGAACACACAGTTGTGTGTCGGGGTGAACACACAGTTGTGTGTCGGGGGTGAACACACAGTTGTGTGTCGGGTGAACACACAGTTGTGTGTCGGGGGTGAACACACAGTTGTGTGTCGGGGGTGAACACACAGTTGTGTGTCGGGTGAACACACACAGTTGTGTAGAGACACAAGAGGTTAAAACATCAGCAGCTCTGTATTCATGAATTCCATAAATTCCAGTGATTCTCCCTCAAGAGATACTAAGATGTCAAGTTTGCAAATAAGAAGCGTTTACAGAGTTCAACCCTCAACCCTCGGCTTCCATCCACTTAATCCTCGTCCACACACTTGTTTTCTTCTCACACACTTGTTTTCTTCTCACACACTTGTTTTCTTCTCACACACTTGTTTTCTTCTCACACACTTGTTTTCTTCTCACACACTTGTTTTGTCGTCACTTTCATTCATGTTCACACACGTGAAGCCAATCAACAAACATCAGTAAATGTTTAAAAGCGTTGCATCAAAGCTAAACTTGTTTTTCAATATCAACACTTTTCACGATCGTTTGTTTCATGAAATATTCACAGAGAAATACATGTTTAGAGGAAGTTAAACCCGGACAGAAAACTGAGCGACGCACGTCTGCTGTTAAGAGTCGTGTGTTTAAGGTCATGTGACTGATCGCCGTGGAAACAAAACAACGTTACAATAAATGATGAACAAAAATAGAAGAAGATGATGAAGAGTTTTTATACGAGTCAACATGTTTGTCAACGAATGAACGTCTGTCGTGTGTGTTGTTGTGTGTCTGTTAGCTCGTTGTCGTGTGTGTTGTTGTGTGTCTGTTAGCTCGTTGTCGTGTGTGTGTTGTTGTTGTCTGACAGCTTGTTGTTGTGTGTCTGACAGCTTGTTGTTGTGTGTTGTTGTGTGTCTGACAGCTTGTTGTCGTGTGTGTGTTGTTGTTGTCTGACAGCTCGTTGTTGTGTGTTGTTGTGTGTCTGACAGCTTGTTGTCATGTGTGTATTGTTGTGTGTCTGGCAGCTTGTTGTCGTGTGTTGTTGTGTGTCTGACAGCTTGTTGTCGTGTGTGTGTTGTGTGTCTGACAGCTTGTTGTCATGTGTGTGTTGTTGTGTGTCTGACAGCTTATTGTCATGTGTGTATTGTTGTGTGTCTGACAGCTTATTGTCATGTGTGTATTGTTGTGTGTCTGACAGCTTGTTGTCGTGTGTGTGTTGTGTGTCTGACAGCTTGTTGTCATGTGTGTGTTGTTGTGTGTCTGACAGCTTATTGTCATGTGTGTATTGTTGTGTGTCTGACAGCTTGTTGTCGTGTGTGTGTTGTTGTTGTGTGTCTGACAGCTTGTTGTCGTGTGTGTGTTGTCGTGTGTGTGTCTGACAGCTTGTTGTCGTGTGTGTGTTGTTGTGTGTCTGACAGCTTGTTGTTGTGTGTGTGTTGTTTGCTAACGAGCAGGAACTGAAGACTCTCGATCTGGTGGATCATGTGTTGAGATTAGTTAGTTAGTTAGTTAGTTAGTAGTTAGTTAGTTAGTTAGTTAGTTAGTTAGTTAGTTAGTTAGTTAGTTAGTTAGTTAGTAGTTAGTTAGTTAGTTAGTTAGTTAGTTAGTTAGTTAGTTAGTAGTTAGTTAGTTAGTTAGTTAGTTAGTTAGTTAGTTAGTTAGTTAGTAGTTAGTTAGTTAGTTAGTTAGTTAGTTAGTTAGTTAGTTAGTTAGTTAGTTAGTTAGTTAGTTAGTTAGTTAGTTAGTTAGTTAGTTAGTTAGTTAGTTAGTTAGTTAGTTCAGGTTAGTGTGGTTCGCTCCGGGCGAGTCGAGCATCTTCACAAACGTCTTCTCCGGATGAGTTTCCAGCCTCGGGCGGATCTGACGGAAGCGTGATGTTCTGGTAGAAGGTCGCCTCAGTGACCGCGGCGTTGACCTTCTGTTCAGGTCCAGGTTCATCCTTCGTGTTGTTTGTTTGAAGGAGTGTTGACTGAAGCTCTGTGTTACTTTCCAGGTCAGTGGTCCAACCATTTGTGCGTCAAAGTCGCTGCACAGGTTCTTTTTCTGAGCGAAGGCCAGTTTGTAAATATGGTCTTCATGGAACTCATGTTCCTTTCTCTCAAACACACAACCATGGAGTTGTTATTCTGGATGTTTCTCCATAAATGCAAAACATCTTCCATCAGCATCTTCTCACTGTGACTGGAGCAGATCCCAGATATACTGGCATGAGCTGAGGGACACCCTGGACAGCTGCTGTTCTTTGTAATCATCAAGATGTGAAGACATTTATGTTTTAGATGTTTGTTCCTCTGTGTTCTTCTGCACTATCTTCATGGAACAGTCGCTGCTGCAGGATCACAGGCGACGATTGGACGGATCGTGATGTTCACTGATGACTGATGTCCTCGCTCACTCCTCACTCCCTCTGTGTATCACTCCTTCATCTCACTTGTTTGTGTATCACTCCTTCATCTCACTTGTTTGTGTATCACTCCTTCATCTCACTTGTTTGTGTATCACTCCTTCATCTCACTTGTTTGTGTATCACTCCTTCATCTCACTTATTTGTGTATCACTCCTTCATCTCACTTGTTTGTGTATCACTCCTTCATATCACTTATTTTTTATCTCTCCTTCATCTCACTTATTTTGTATCACTCCTTCATATCACTTATTTTGTATCACTCCTTCATCTCACTTGTTTGTGTATCACTCCTTCATCTCACTTGTTTGTGTATCACTCCTTCATATCACTTATTTTGTATCACTCCTTCATATCACTTATTTTTTTATCACTCCTTCATCTCACTTATTTTTTTATCACTCCTTCATCTCACTTATTTTGTATCACTCCTTCATATCACTTATTTTGTATCACTCCTTCATCTCACTTGTTTGTGTATCACTCCTTCATCTCACTTGTTTGTGTATCACTCCTTCATCTCACTTGTTTGTGTATCACTCCTTCATATCACTTGTTTGTGTATCACTCTTTTGTCTCACTTGTTTGTGTATTACTCCTTCATCTCACTTGTTTTTGTATCACTCCTTCATATAACTTGTTTGTGTATCACTCCTTAATCTCACTAGTTTGTGTATCACTCCTTCATCTCACTTGTTTGTGTATCACTCCTTCATCTCACTTGTTTGTGTATCACTCCTTCATCTCACTTGTTTGTGTATCACTCCTTCATATCACTTGTTTGTGTATCACTCTTTTGTCTCACTTGTTTGTGTATTACTCCTTCATCTCACTTGTTTTTGTATCACTCCTTCATATAACTTGTTTGTGTATCACTCCTTAATCTCACTAGTTTGTGTATCACTCCTTCATCTCACTTGTTTGTGTATCACTCATTCAACTCACTTATTTGTGTATCACTCCTTCAACTCACTTATTTTTGTATCACTCCTTCATATAACTTGTTTGTGTATCACTCCTTCATATCACTTATTTTGTATCACTCTTTTGTCTCACTTGTTTGTGTATCACTCCTTCATCTCACTTGTTTTGGTATCACTCCTTCATATAACTTGTTTGTGTATCACTCCTTCATATAACTTGTTTGTGTATCACTCCTTCATATCACTTATTTTGTATCACTCCTTCATCTCACTTATTTTGTATCACTCCTTCATCTCACTTGTTTTGGTATCACTCCTTCATCTCACTTGTTTGTGTATCACTCCTTAATCTCATTAGTTTGTGTATCACTCCTTCATCTCACTTGTTTGTGTATCACTCCTTAATCTCACTTGTTTTTTTTATCACTCCTTCATCTCACTTGTTTGTGTATCACTTCTTCCTCTCGCTTTCTGTATCACTCCTTCATCTCACTTGTTTTTACATCACTCCTTCAACTCACTTATTTGTGTATCACTCCTTCAACTCACTTGTTTTGGTATCACTCTTTCATCTCACTTGTTTGTGTATCACTCCTTCAACTCACTTATTTGTGTATCACTCCTTTAACTCGCTTGTTTTTGTATCACTCCTTCATTTCACTTGTTTTTGTGTCACGCCTTCATTTCACTTGTTTTTGTATCACTCATTCAACTCACTTATTTGTGTATCACTCCTTTCAACTCACTCGTTTTGGTATCACTCCTTCATCTGACTTGTTTGTGTATCACTCCTTCAACTCACTTGCTTGTGTATCACTCCTTCATCTCACTTGTTTGTGTATCACTCCTTCATCTCACTTGTTTGTGTATCACTCCTTCATCTCACTTGTTTGTGTATCACTCCTTCACATGTAAAACATGTCATTATGTTCATTTCATTCTTAAAACCATATAAACTTCTCACTCCGTCGGACATGTTGATGCTCAGTAAATCCACAACGATGATTGAAAGAGTGATATAGTGACTCACTCTTCCTCATGATTGGTTCAGGGTTTGACAGACGAACAGACGACGTTCTGCCTCCAAAGATAGTCTTGATTCGATTTTGGTTAATGAGCCGCTGAGCTTCGCTCACCTAACTTAGCATCTCCAGCATCAAACCGGCTTGAGTTTCTGCTCACGTCCGTCGTTCTAATGACGGCGCGTCACGCTCAGAGTGATGACTTCTGGAGCGCCGGCTCGGTGGCGCCGGCTCGGCTCTCTCTGCCCACATCATCCATTTACGGAGCTTCGTGAGGGTCGTCTTCGTAGCGCCTGCTAATGATGGCGGTCGCGGCGACCAGCAGCGTTTACACTGTAACACAAGACCCGCTCGTTATGACTCACACGTCCATTACATTAATTGAACACATCCATCTTCCCGTTACATCGTATTTCCCATCATGCTTCACCTGACAAAGGTGAGTTCTCTTAATAACAGACACTTCATCACAGGTGTATTTAACGTGACTCTATTATTCATGAGGTCCAGAGAGGATCAAATATATATTGATCTCACCTCAAAGATACTGTAAACAATGGTTCATTTTTCATTTCAATTCATGATAATGTCAGAAACATCAGATATTTAAAAGTATTAAACTAATGTCCAGAGGTTTGACCGACAACATCAGTCATTTCAAAAAACATAACTATAAAGTTAACTCGTCCAATAGACTGTTTTAACAAATATTAATAGTTTTATGACTTGGATCCTGTCATTCTAATCCTGCCGATTGACGGTTGAGGATCAAGTGAAGAGGAAACACATCTGCAGGAGTTCAAAGGTCGCGATGACGTGTGTCTGACCCGCGGCAGCTTCACCCACTTGTACTGAAACACTCAGAGCTTCTGTTCCGTGAGACTCCACTTTTGTTGGTCCATAATGGGCCGAGCGGAGGTTGGAGCATGGATGAGAGCTCCGTTCAAAATCAGATTACTTCCAGTGACGTCTTCCTTTCTCCACCTGCCACACAACTATGTCAGCGCTATTGTGTGTCTCTGAAAAAGCTCTTCATTTTTGGCATAATGGCTGCTGGGCGTGTGTTATTGCTTCTCCTGCCATTTATTCTGGAAGGGAAGAGCCCCCCCCCAACACTCACACACACACACACTCACACACACACACACACACACACACACACACTCACACACACACACACACACACACACACACACACTCACACACACACACACACACACACACACACACACACACACACACACACACACACACACACACACACACACACACACACACACTCACACACACACACACACACTCACACACTCACACACACACACACTCTCTCCGTTCCTCATATTTTCTTTGAAGAAAATCTGGGCCACATGCCCCAGAGGAACGCAAAGTGCTTTAATTCATTCGCACCTTTTCTCTCCGACTGCCATCTCCAAGGCTTCTCTCTGTGCCCAGAAGTGATTTGTTCAGGCTGGACCATCAAAGCAATTACGTCGTGGCCTGCTTCCCTATTATGAGAGGAGATGAGTGACAACAGAGGGACGGCGCCGGGGTCGGAGGTCGCCGGGCTCTAATATATTTGATCTGGAGATGCTTTTCATTCGTTGGCATCTCTTGACGTTACAAAGAAGCCTCAGTGTTGACGTTCTTGATTTAACTGTTGAGAAAAACACGAGGAATAACATAATAATCTGCAACATAAATAGTTGAAAACACTATTTGAACAAGTTGTTAATACAAGTGAAGGTCATTTGAACGTTCTCTTCTTTTTAGTGTAAAATAAACATATTTGAAAAGAAAACTAAACAATGTACAGATTCCACACCTGCTTAGTAAGAGCTTCATTTTAAACTATTGAGTGTCTGTAGAAGGAATCAATAGTGTGTGTGTGTGTGTGTGTGTGTGTGTGTGTGCCTGTGTGTGTGATGAATGTATTAAAGTATATACTGTGTGTAAATATATGTGCTGAACTAGTAGTTTTTGTTTCATCCATAAATGATTAATTTAACGATTAATCTGATGGAATGTGATGTAATTGATCAACAAGTCAAACATTGACGATAAAAAGACTCTTTGACTGGATTTGAACCTGAAGTCATGGCGACAATTGTGTGCGACACAAATAGTTTGTGCGACATTAATCCAAGACAAACTGCAAATGAACTGGAAAGTTCTCTGATGAGCAACAACACCAGCGAACACACAATAATCGCTGGTGTTGTGACAGTTGTGCGTCGGTTGGAAAGATTCAGGAGCAACATCTCTAACAACGTCGATGTTCTTTGAATTAAGACTCATAACGACACAGTTCTGGGTAAATTGATGCCAAACTTGTTCCGAACATGTTTATGCATCTGTTGTTGTAAAGCAGTGCATCTCAGTCCAACTCTGTTAATGGTTCTCATGATGACACAGAAGATCATCTGATCCCTGTCAGACCTCAGGGGTCACACGCCCACAGAGAACCTCCTCTGGATCTTCCTTCTCTCCTCGCGACGCTCTGTTCTTCCCTGGACCACGAACACGCCTCTCGTTCCTCCTCCTCTCCTGGAGTCACCCCGGCGGGGACGCACCCCGACTCGCTGCTATCCAGCCACCATCTCCCAGCCTTTGTTTGGACGGCGAGTGCTTTGTTTGGGGTTGACAGGCCATTACGATTTGTCAGCGCTCCAGCTGCAGTTCCGCTGCAGAAGAATTTACTGGAGCACAGAATGCA
>NC_141826.1:28963824-29003824 GCF_982586985.1 Callionymus lyra | reverse complement strand
CTCTCTTCTCTGAACGTCTTTTCTATCGTGACGCTTTCAACACGTTTATTAACATGTTACATGTATGTTTATGGATCCAGATCACGGCTCACTTCACTACATGATATTGAGTCATTTCTAGATGAACTAATAAACTGAACTGAATCAGAAGTTGTTTGTAGACATAAGATAATGCAGCACCTGAAGAAGAGCCATTTGCAGTTCAACTGTAATGTAAAGGAAACAAGGAAGTGAGATAAGAAGATGTATATTTAAATAATATATGTTGAGATAAGGTAAAATAAAACAGTGATAAGTAATTAATATATTTATATAAGAACGTTTCAAAAATGTCACAGAAGTAAAACAAGATAAAACAAGATAAACTAAAATTCATTTAAACACTAAAACAACATAAACAACAATATTAAAGACAGTCAAATAATAAAAGAAAGTCATGATGAATCCAGTTGTTAAAAGACGACACAGTCAAATATTTATGTTAATAAAGTATCATCTTATGTCACAGAGTTACTTAATAATTGTAGAAATATAAGAAGTACTAAATGATCAGGACGTAAGAAAAGTATTGATTATTCATGAGAACAAACACACAAACCAACACGTTTGTTCTCCAACATAAACTATGAATGTATCTTAGTTTCTTTGACACTAAGCACTGGTTCTGATTATGTTGAAGGTCTGAACATGTATTGATTAATAAAGACACATTTCCTGAAACATCACCTTCAAAATAAAGTGTAAAGAGTGAATGAATATATAATAAATAAGGCGACGTTCTCAGGTCATGTTTACAGAAGTCAGAGGAAATCTCTAAATAGTAAATGATTATCTCTCGCCCTGGAAAGTGTTTCCCTGATAATCCACCTCCGGCCTAATCCTCCATCAGCAGCAGGGATTGTATCATTTGTTGAAAGTGTGGAAGGTTGAGAGAAACAAAGCCGTATATTTGTCCGGCTTGTTATCAGCTCAGCCCTGCGTGTCGTCAACTTAAGCAAATTGGTTCTGCTGGCAGGAAGTGAAGCGTCGTGAAGGTAAAAGGCTTTTCTTCGAGGTTCCAACAGAAACATTCCTCTGAGCTCTCAAACATCTTGCTTCGCCGAGATTACGTCTCTCACTTTCCCTCGACTCGGGGCTCAACTCGCCAGGCCTGTCACCTCCAGAGCTGAGCCCTAATCCGCTAATGGCGAGAGATTATTGTGACATCATTTGCTGACTTTATTTATTTGATTTAATTTTTCTGTTTTCACGGAGATGACAGACGTGGAACGAGTGTGAAGATCAGTCGTTACCGTCGACAGTACGACACTTGACTTTGCTGCGGTTGCGTCATCGTTTCATAAACACAAATAGAGTTTTATTCGTCGTCAAATCATCCCTGAGACGACAAATACAAGCTGAATGTACTGAAAACTAAATGTTAATATGCTAATGAAGGTTTCAAATTAACAAGAGTCGATGAAGTTTCTTTTTAAAACACAAAACATGAAGGATTATCTTTTATATTTATAAGAACCAAGACATGAATCATAACAACATTGAGTTTATTAACCTTCAAGCTTCACAAATGAAAATCAATTTAAAAAGGTTTTGTCATAATTACACAGGTATGAGTATAAAAATCTAATTGATGTACTTTGAACGAGAGAATGTTTTAATTAAGGTCAAGTTAAGTCTTTAAAGACTTAACTTGACCTTAATATGACCTAAAATACTAAAGTATTTGTTCACAGAAACACAAACCTTCATATAAAAACAACAAATAAAAGAAAAGTTCAACCGTTTCTTTCTTGAAGGAAGTGTGTTCCTGGCACAGAGGATTTTCAAAGTAAAAGTATATAAATGCTCTTAATGTGAAATCCTTTACTCTTAATATCGTTGACTCTGACAATATTACGATCATTCAAATGTAACTTAACGATGAAGCTAACGTGTCGTTGAGTTAAAGTAACTCAAGTAATTGATCCCAGCTACTCGGGGTGAGAGGCGCGGGAGACGCTGAACAACAAAACAACTGTTGACACTGTCGGATGTAAAACCCTGTTTCTGGCTGAAGTACCCGGAGTAAACCTCTCCGAGCCTCAGGAGAACATTCAGAGCCTGAAGCTGGAGGTGAACCAACAACCTTCTGCTGTGAAGTGAAGCCTGATGTTGTGAAGACAGTGGATGAAGGTTCTGGTCACGTCTTGTTGTCGTGACATCAGTGACGAGCAGATGATCTCGAGATGTTTCTGAGTCGATCGATCAACATGTTCGTCACACAAGCAGAGAATCTTCTCCACTGGTTCATGGAACGTCGCCTCAGATCCATGACACGTGCAGACACACACACTTAGCATCTCCTGGTGTGTGTGCTGATGAATAAGTTGTGTCTCCCATATGGTGATGTGTCTTCATGTGTTGGATCACAGTGAACGGAGAAGCCGAGGAGTCACCAATGGTTTGTTCTGCCACACTTGTCATGCTCTGCTGTCGCCAGGATTCCTCCATCCTCCCTCCATCCTCCGTCATCCCTCCATCCTCCCTCCATCCTCCGTCATCCCTCCATCCTCCCTCCATCCTTCTTCCTCCCTCCATCTATCCTCCCTCCATCCTCCCTCCTCCCTCCATGTCTCCTCCCTCCATCCTCCCTCCTCCCTTCTCCCTCCTCCCTCCATCCTCTATCCTCCCTCTCTCCCTCTCTCCTATCTCTCTCTCCATCCTCCCTCCATCCTCCCTCTCTCAAGCCTCCTTACTGCTGTGTTTGTATTTTGTGTTTTGATCTTTTAAAGTAAATATTTTACCTGTGTGTTGTTTTCTTAAAGTGCTTTGTGACCCTGGTCTAGAAACAACTTTACAAATAACTATTACTTACTTACTTACTTACTTATTAACTTATTAACTTATTAACTTATTAACTTATTAACTTACTAACTTACTTGTTCTCGTTCCAATCTCTGCCTTTCAGGTCCAGACTTTTATTTCTAGCTCCTCAGAGTTATGGTTCTGGTTTAGATCAACAGAGTTCATTGAAATTGTTTAGATATGACGTTTGGGACCCGTTTACCATCCGGGTCCATGAATCTATTGAAGGATCCATCGCTTAATAGACTTTGTGAAGTCCATGAGTTGTTCTTCTTCATCATCAATCTTTAAACACAGAGGTTTCAGCTTCAGTGGTCGAGCGTCGAGATGAACTGAGACTCACTTGTGATCAACTGTAGATACTTTAGCTTGTGTAGGTCAGACCTGAGGGTATGAGATGATACTACACACATGTACACACACACATGTACACACACACATGTACACACACACATGTACACACACACATGTACACACACATGTACACACACACATGTACACACACACATGTACACACACACATGTACACACACACATGTACACACACACATGTACACACACACATGTACACACACACATGTACATACACACATGTACACACACACCTGTACACACACACATGTACACACACATGTACACACACACATGTACACACACATGTACACACACACATGTACACACACACATGTACACACACACATGTACACACACACATGTACATTCATACACATACATATCTAACGCTGACCTGCAGGTCTGATCAATACCTGCAGGTAAAAGTAAAAACAGACGCCAGTCTGAGGACGTGTTGACATCGCTCTCTATTTCCTGTCGACGCTCCGTCAGAGCTGCATGTTCTTGATGTTCTTGATGTTCTTGATGTTCTTGATGTTCTCGATGTTCTCGTCATCTTTGAGCTGCAGAATTCACAAGTTATTTCCATGTTTTCGTTTACATTTTTAGTCTAAGAAGCCAAACTTAATAATAGCCGGCGTCTTCCTCGGCTGTGTGTGTGTGTGTATGTGTGTGTGTGTGTGTGTGTGTGTGTGTGTGTGTGTGTGTGTGTGTGTGTGTGTGTGTGTGTGTGTGTGTGTGTGTGTGTGTGTGTGTGTGTGTGTGTGTGTGCGTGTGTGACATTGAGCCAGAAACTAGTTGTGAGCCTCTTGAAAAGACCTGCGTCGCCTAAACGTCACTGTGTGTCTTGTGTGAAGTTAAACGAGGCTTTAACGTAGTCAATGGTATTTCAAATGCTTAAAAAGGTACAACATGAGGACATGAGTGTCTTGATGGTTTATGTGCTTATTATTGACACCATTTTATAATAAATATTAACTTTTAACTTTTACCTCTTAAATATTCCCTTTAACAAAACTCGGTGTTTTGTCTCGTGAGCAGGTTTATTTGTTCATGTTTTTACTCGCGATGACGAGAGAGAAGTTGAGCAGACAAACAAAGACGAGCGTCTTCTTCTGCTGTCGCTCGTCACAAAGACGCTGCTGGACGCTGGACTGGACGCTGGACTGGACGCCGTCAGGGGGGCGTCGTCTCCATGGAAGCAGCGCTCGCTGCACAGTGTTAGCACTTGATAATCGATCGGTAAAGGGTGAGAGCTGAGGTCGAGACGGAGTCAGTGATGCACGTCTGACTCACTAAACTCCTCGTGGTGAGAGAGTCGCTGCTGAACCAGGAGAAGAGACTCTGACTTATGAGTCCAGAGTCGCTGGAGGCTCCGGATGCCAGGCCTGAGGGCAGCGAGACCCTCAGAGACCCTCAGAGACCCTCAGAGACCCTCAGAGACCCTCAGAGACCCTCAGAGTGAGTCTTGTGTCGACGACTTCATACGACTTCATGCAAACATGTTTCTAACGTGTGACTTTTTAAACAATGGATTCGACTTATTTCGCTTTTTTAGATGATTTACATCCGTTAACGTTCACATCAAGTAAAAACACTTGAACATCTTCTTCATCTTCGTCACAACAGACCAGATCCAGATGAAGGAATAATAATCCAAGAATCTTTCAATGATTCGCAGTCGTTTCAAATTAGAAATTGTATAATTGTTATTTATTACAAATTAACTAACATAAAAACACTATTTTGTAAACATACAAAGATACAAGTGTTACAGGAGATGGAAAATTCATGCAGTTTCCATTTTTATTGACTCGATAAGATAGAAAATATATAATAAGAATATAAAATACACACAGAAATACACAAATATGACAAAAAGAAAAGACGTAGAATTTCTAATTACAATTAAATTGAAACGTTTACAATATTATAAATAACATTACGTTTCAATCCTCAAATCCCAAATTGAATGCGATCGAAATATGATTCTCACTGTATGTGTGTGTGTGTGTGTGTGTGTGTGTGTGTGTGTGTATGGATCTACATGTACCTGCGTATGCTACAAAGGTGTGTGTCATCAGGGGCCACTGAGGAGGTTCATGTAAACCGAAGGAGCAGCTGGTGCACCAGATGTTGTCGTTCCCAAAAGGCTTGTCACAAGTGGACCTTAACTTGCCTCCCTGCAGAACACACACACACACACACACACACACACACACACACACACACACACACACACACACACACACACACACACACACACACACACACACACACACACACACACATGTTGTCTGCTAGCACCCGAGCCTGGTGCTCGTGAGTGTATCCTCCTGCACCCGGCGCTCCGGTTTACGAGGCTCTCGCTCCGGTGCCTTTGATGGCGCCGCGATCGGACGATGTTTCAGAAATGTCGCGGCAAAGGTCGAGCCCATCATTACGTCCCAGTTCAACAAGCTGAGTTATGAGTTACGAGCGTTGAAATATGGCGGAACAAGAACGTGGTTTTGTGCCTAAAAGGTCGAGGCGTCGTCTCCGCGAGAGCAACGAGAGGCCAGGAGATGTTCAGGCGATGAAGGTGTTCAAGATTTAACTTGTTTCAGGCGCCAGACGTCGTGAAATCAACGGATGATTATTCATGACGTAGAATAATAATAATAATAATAATATGATAATAATATGATAATAATATGATAACAATCACACGAGTCGAGTGTCGAACGATGCAGTCGATCCGTGTGTCGTCGTCTGAATGTTGAGAGAAGATCGTCAATGAACCGGTTCTGATCCACAAGGTATTTGATACGAGGTCGTAGTGAGAAGAAGAATTTATGTATCGATTATTATCGTCTTAAAGATGTTTTACTTTTGATTAAATGTTGGAGAAACTGATCATGATGTCAGGAAGTGATTCACGTAGAAACGTTTCTATATGCTTTATATTGTGTTTTATATGCATGAGTATTAGTGTTAGTGTTAGTATTAGTGTTAGTGTTAGTGTTAGTGTTAGTGTTAGTATTAGTGTTAGTGTTAGTATTAGTGTTAGTGTTAGTGTTAGTGTTAGTGTTAGTATAAGTGTATTTTTATATGTATAAGTATTAGTTTTAGTGTTAGTGTTAGTATACGTGTATTTTTATATGTATAAGTATTAGTATTAGTATATTTTGTAGTGAAACATGGTGTGAGAGACACAACAGATTTGATTGATTCACTGAGGGAGCAGCTCAAAGGAAAGAAGAAGATATTTATTAGTGTTTTTACTCAAGATATCTTTGATATTTTTTTCCTTTAAGTGAATATTTCTTGTCAATAAATCATTTTTTTAAATTATTTTGAAGCCAGTGTATCCAGTATCTAAATAATGTTTAAGAATAAAACCGATAACTTTGGTTCCATCAGCTGCAGCTTCACGAACATGTTGCTGTGAGTGTGTAGTTGTTGTTATATTAACACAATCAAACATGTCGTATTAGACTGAACTGAAGATTGAACTGATGACATCATCTCTGATGTATTGATCGTTCGTTGAGACGATCAATGATCGTGAGGCTCAGGCTGAACATCTTGATCGACTGTGTTCGTATATTTTGATCCAAGAGTTTTCGTCATAAATTAGATTTTCTCATTTTGCTGAACAGCAGCAGCTCTTGTGTCGTCGACTCCAGTGAGTCAAACAGTCGAGGCGTCGCTCGTCCATCAACTGAAGCATCGGCTTCTCGACGCCATCAATTACCACTTACTGCTCGACACATGCAACACTTTCTGATTAGACAACAGTTCGCCCCGAACGCCGGAGAACAAATGGTTGGACTCCAGCGCTGAGGGTTGAGACGTGTTCGCATCAAACTCCATGTTGGTTCCATCTGTCTGTGGCGTGCTGACAGGTCAAAGGTCAGGAGTGGGTGACGGTGAATTTGACTGAGTTTCTAAAGAAAAGTTGTCTGTGGGTTTGAGACACGGAGGTCACTTCTGTCAGACTCATGTCCAGACTCTGAGATGTGAAGGTTCGACCTCGGTGCCCTTTTGTTGATAAAACCACCAGGAGTGATCCTCGTGTGGTCTTCAAAACAAACATCTCCTCCTTCGATCAGTCATGATGCCACGATGATGCCACATTGATAACATGATGATGCCACAATGATGATACGATGATGCCACATTGATGCCCAAATGATAACATGATGATGCCATATTGATGCCACAATGATAACATGATGATGCCACATTGATAACATGATGATGCCACAATGATAACATGATGATGCCACATTGATAACATGATGATGCCACAATGATAACATGATGATGCCACATTGATAACATGATGATGCCACAATGATAACATGATGATGCCACATTGATAACATGATGATGCCACAATGACACCACGTTGACGCCATAATGTGTCACATGATGATGCCACAATGATGCCACATTGATAACATGATGATGCCACATTGATGCCACAATGATGCCACATTGATAACATGATGATGCCACAATGATGCCACATTGATAACATGATGATGCCACAATGATGCCACATTGATAACATGATGATGCCACATTGATGCCACAATGATGCCACATTGATAACATGATGATGCCACAATGATGCCACATTGATGCCACGATGATGCCACAATGATGCCACGATGATGCCACATTGATGCCACATTGATAACATGATGATGCCACGATGATGCCACATTGATGCCACATTGATAACATGATGATGCCACAATGATGCCACGATGATGCCACATTGATGCCACATTGATAACATGATGATGCCACAATGACACCACGTTGACGCCACAATGTGTCACATGATGATGCCACAATGATGCCACATTGATAACATGATGATGCCACATTGATGCCACAATGATGCCACATTGATAACATGATGATGCCACAATCAATCACGCTCTTCCGCTTCCGGTGAGCCTTTGATCGGCTGCTTGAAACGTAAGCTCCTGCAATAATTGCCAAAAACAGTCGTTTTAACGACTATTTGTCCGGATATTATGCTCATATCACTAAAGATATGTCTCAAGCATCTCGGATCTATGATCGTGATGCTCTTTTCAACATCAGAGAGTCGATGGATTATAACCGCGACCGTTACCAACGTCCAGTGAATATGTTTCCGGCTCCGCTTCTCATCGACTCGACTCTGTGGAATATCGTTTGATCTCTCGGGCGATTTCCACAAGGGATCGAGTCGGGCTGGAGTTCAGGTCAGGATGAGACGCGCAGTCGCGATCGCTCGGAACAACTCTGACGTCATCGAACGTCATCGATGTTTGATCGACATCCCTCTCACTGTGTGTGACGACACATCAGCGCTGCCGTCTGTCCAGACCTCAACGAAAGGTGGTAAGATTTTTTCATTTCCTCTCTTTAATTCGACTTTTACAACCGAGTTGAACTTCAGTGACAGCTGGTACCCACGTGACCGCTGTTCGCTTCAAAAGATCCCGCTCTGCGCGCCTGTCAGTGACGTCGTCAGTGACGTCATCGGTGCTGAATGTGGGACTTCTTAATGTTCGCTCCATTACTAATAAATCCTTTATTCTTAATGATCTTTTCACAAGAGTTAATTTGGATTTATTATGTCTTTCTGAGACTTGGCAGAGAGAGGAAGAGTTTATTCATCTGAACGAACTCTGTCCAGTAGGGAGCGCTGTCCTGGGGAAGCCTCGCCTCTCTGGTCGTGGAGGAGGTCTTGCTACTGTTTTTAGGGAGAGTTGTTCTTGCAAAGTGATTCAGACACAGGAATTCACTTCTTTTGAGTCTCAGATGATCTTGGTTGGTTCTACAAGACCTTTCTATTGTGTGTCAATCTACCGTCCGCCTGGTCCTGCGGCGGTGTTCTTGAAAGACTTTAGTGACTTCTTATCTTCCATTATTCAGATGGAATCTGTTCTTATTCTTGGAGACTTTAATCTTCATGTTGATGACGTCACATCTTGTTCTGCTAAAGAACTTTTAACTTTAACTGAAGCCTTTAATTTTGAGCAACATGTTTCTGAACCCACTCATCAAAAAGGCCACATTTTAGACTTAGTTTTTACTCTTGGCCTGAACATCTCTAATGTATCTGTACATGATGTCCATCTGAGTGATCATTCTCTTGTCTTGTTCAACCTGGACTTCATCCCTGAACCTAAGCCTTTGAAAGTTAGGTCTCAGAGGCGTGTCATCTCAGCCGATACTGCAGACAGTTTTTCTGCTATGTTTGACCGTCTTTCCTTTGATGACTGTCCAGATGTGGACAGTTTGATTCACTGTTACACTGATCATTGTGTTGAAATACTGGATCAAGTGGCACCTGTTAAATCGAAATTGAAAATTCAGAAAAAACGGTGCCCTTGGACAAATGAAGATCTCCTGAGTCTGAAGAGACTTTGTCGAAAGACTGAGCGTCTCTGGAAGTCTACTAAACTTGAGGTGCACAGACTTCACCTCAGGGATCTGTTGACTTCTTACAATGAGATGGTAGAAACTGCTAGATCTGATTACATCAGAAAACTGGTAGCAGCAAATAGGAAAAACCCCAAAGTTTTGTTTGACACGATTAATTCTCTCGTATCTCCTGCTCCTCAAATCACGCCTGTCTTCTGTGAAGCTGACAGCAATGCATTGTTGAGATTTTTCATTGACAAAATTAAATTGATCAAAGAGAAAATCTCTCCCCCTTTGTTGGGAACCCCTACTGTCTCTGAGCCCATCTCCTCCTCTTGGTCATCCTTCACTGCTGTATCTTTGGGTGATATTTCGGCACTAGTGAACAAGATGAAACCCTCCTCTTGCTCAGATGACGTCCTTCCTTGTAGGCTTTTTATCAAAGTATTTGATGTAATTGGCCCCTGGGTTACCAATATGGTGAACCTCTCCCTTTCCACAGGGGTTTTTCCCAATGCATTTAAACATGCCATTGTGGAGCCTCTGCTCAAAAAACCAGGCTTAGACCCAACTGACCTCAGTAATTTCAGGCCTATTTCTAAGCTCCCTTTCTTGTCCAAGATCTTGGAGAAGGTGGTGTCCGAGCAGCTGTCTTTGTTCCTGGATCAGAGCGACATCCATGAGAAGTTTCAGTCTGGCTTCCATAAACATCACTCTACGGAGACAGCTTTATTGAAAGTGTCCAGTGACATCATGATGTCGGCTGACTCTGGTAAATTCACTGTTCTGGTTCTCTTGGATCTGTCGTCAGCCTTTGACACAGTTGATCACCAGATCCTGCTGAGAAGACTAAGGGATGAAGTGGGACTGTCTGGGTCTGTGTTAGAATGGTTCTCATCTTACCTTTCTGGGCGCAGTTTTAGTGTATCTGCCAATCAAATGAGGTCTGAATCGGCAGATCTGTTGTGTGGAGTCCCTCAAGGTTCTGTTCTGGGTCCTTTATTGTTTTTGCTGTACTTGATTCCCCTTGGTAAAATCATTCAGAGATTTCCAGATGTTTCTTATCACATTTTTGCTGATGACATCCAGCTCTACTGCTCTTTTGACCCAACTGAGCCCCAAAGGCTGAACAGCTTAGTCAATTGTTTGCTAGAAATCAAACAATGGCTGAGTGAAAACACTTTACAGCTTAATGTGGACAAAACTGAAACTCTGGTGATTGCTCCTGATGATAAGATTCCAGGGTTGAGTCAGTACTTGGGTGACTTAGGTCAGTCTGTCAAACTGAGCCTGAGAAACCTGGGTGTTGTATTTGATAAAGACATGTCTCTTGTTCAACACTGCAGAAAACTGACCAGAAACTGTTTCCTTCAACTGAGAAAAATCTCTAAACTTAGGAAAATGTTGTCACAACATGATCTGGAGCTTGTAATCCATGCGTTTGTTTCTTCTCGTCTGGACTATTGTAACAGTTTGTTTTCATGTCTTAACAAGAAGGATGTGTCTCGCCTGCAGTTGATTCAGAACTCTGCAGCGAGAATTCTGACCCGCTCTAGTAGAAGAACTCACATTTCTCCTGTCCTTAAAACTCTTCACTGGCTTCCAGTTTCTTTCAGGATCAACTTTAAAATTCTGGTTCTTACCTTCAGAGCTATTCATGGTCAGGCTCCTCCTTACATCACTGATCTGATCCAGCCTTACACCCCAGCTCGGGCTCTGAGGTCTGTGGATCAGAATCTACTGATGGTTCCACGCACACGACTCAGGACCAGAGGAGAGAAATCTTTTCAGGCTGTTGCTCCTAAGCTTTGGAACAATCTTCTCTCTCTTTGCGCTTGATGGAGTCTACTGACTCCTTTAAGAAACATCTTAAGACGTTTCTATTTGTTCAGGCTTTTCCTTGAATTTCTCGAACTTGTTGTTCTCGGTGTTGTCTTGATCTTTGAAGTATGTACTGTTTTGAGTATTGTTTTGATTGTTAAAGCGCTTTGTGACCCTGGTCTCGAAAAGCGCTATATAAATAAATATTACTTACTTACTTACTTACTTACAATGTGTCACATGATGATGCCAGTATACGAGATGATCAACACGATGAAGTAGCTTCACTGAGGTCGTGGACCTTGAAGAGACATAATGTTGTTGTTTGTTGTTGACATGTTTGTCTGTGTTGCTGTTAGCATTTAGCTTCTGTAGCCAGTCGGCCATCTTGAATCTCTCCATGAGCAGTGATTTGTCGTGAGTTCAGTCTCAAGAACGTAAAGAAGGTAAAAGCCTTGAAATAATTTGTTTCAATGAACGTCTGAGTCGCTCACAGAAGTCTCAGTGTTTCCAGTGAGATGATGAACAATTAATCCTGTAATGTCTGACACTTTTATTTTACTACGTTTCTCGTTGAACACACGTCGTTGTGAGAGAAATATTGTTGCTTTTATTTCAGCAGGTCATTGAACTGCAGGTTCTTTCAACGAGTCATAGGTTTATTCTCTGATTAGTTGTTGTTTTATCGTCGCTTTATCTTCTCTTAATAGTAATGTGGCTTTAAAGCTCTCAAATCTAAACTGTTTTAACTCCACGTAGAACGAAAACAAAACAAAAACTTTTGTTCTATGAATAAATGGTGTTTTATTTTGGTAGAAAATAATTGAGCAGCGAGTTTGTTGGATGAAGAAACTTTTATTTAAAGTCACTGAAGCTCATCAATGACGTCACAGTTCGAGCTCATGAAGGTAAAAACTCACTTAAAGTTCGTTGTTTTTTAGTGGCTTCGTCTGTCGCTTCAAATCACGTCGGTGTGTGTGGAGTGTGGAGTGTGGAGTGTGGAGTGTGGAGTGTGGAGTGTGGAGTGTGGAGTGTGGAGTGTCGAGATCCCGCCGCTCTCCACGTCCACTCGCTTCCACAGGCCGAGACAGTTTCATATTAATTGATCCCAGAGAAGATCAGACTCAGGTGCGACGCCGCGGGCCTCCATCTGACTTCATGCTCAGGGAGACACAGGTAACACAAGCTGTCCGGGCTGACCCACTTTCTGTGTGTGTGTGTGTGTGTGTGTGTGTGTGTGTGTGTGTGTGTGTGTGTGTGTGTGTGTGTGTGTGTGTGTGTGTGTGTGTGTGTGTGTGTGGGGGGGGGTGTGTAGGTGTGTGTGTGTGTGTGTGTGTGTGTGTGTGTGTGTGTGTGTGTGTGTGTGTGTGTGTGTGTGTGTGTGTGTTTATGTTGCAAAGCATGAAACAGAAAAATACAAAACAAGCCAAAAGTCTCTTTATTTAACTGAACAATCAAAAAACTATTGTTCGACCTTTTTTTTTTTTAAAGATTCCAGTGTTTGTCGGTTAAATCTCTGGAAACACACACACACACACACACACACACACACACACACACACACACACACACACACACACACACACACACACACACACACACACACACACACACACACACACACACACACCTACACACACACACATACCTACACACACACACACCTACACACACACATACCTACACACACACACATACCTACACACACACACATACCTACACACACACACATACCTACACACACACATACCTACACACACAAACACCTACACACACACACACCTACACACACACATACCTACACACACACACATACCTACACACACACATACCTACACACACACACATACCTACACACACACATACCTACACACACAAACACCTACACACACACACACCTACACACACACATACCTACACACACACACATACCTACTCACACACATACCTACACACACAAACACCTACACACACACACACCTACACACACACATACCTACACACACACACATACCTACACACACAAACACCTACACACACACACACACACCTACACACACACACATACCTACACACACACACACCTACACACACACATACCTACACACACACACATACCTACACACACACACACCTACACACACACATACCTACACACACACACATACCTACACACACACACATACCTACACACACACACACACACACACACACACACACAGACACACACATGAGCGACGGCTGCAGTAGATTTGTGTTTGTGAGCAGAAACGTTGAACAAACTCTGTGAAACGTGTCAAGAGTCAATATTTGTTTTGTAAGAATCAACTTGTGTCGCAGATCTTGACTCGTGTGTGTGTGTGTGTGTGTGTGTGTGTGTGTGTGTGTGTGTGTGTGTGTGTGCGACTCAGACGCAGGTGTGTGTGGATCAGTTGTCGTTCGTCAGCGTCGGAGCTCGTTTTAATTCAGGCTGCGACGAAGAGGAGAAGTTTGTCCGGAGCTCCATCCATCAATGTGTGATGAGCTCGTGTTCAGCACTTTATTCACGAACATTGACTTATTTATGTGTTGGATTGTGTTGTTTGCTTGTTTTATTGAGGAGCTCGTGGTAAAGAGTCGAGGCGCGAGTCTCCAGGGCGTCAAGAATCATCTCCTGATGAATAAGTGAAGGAGACGATGAATGTTTCATCTGTCGTCGCCCGAGACGTCTGGTCTGAGGTGTGTGTGGTTACTGAGGTGTGTGTGTGGTTACTGAGGTGTGTGTGTGGTTACTGAGGTGTGTGTGTGGTTACTGAGGTGTGTGTGTGGTTACTGAGGTGTGTGTGTGGTTACTGAGGTGTGTGTGTGGTTACTGAGGTGTGTGTGGTTACTGAGGTGTGTGTGTGGTTACTGAGGTGTGTGTGTGGTTACTGAGGTGTGTGTGGTTACTGAGGTGTGTGTGTGGTTACTGAGGTGTGTGTGTGGTTACTGAGGTGTGTGTGTGGTTACTGAGGTGTGTGTGGTTACTGAGGTGTGTGTGTGGTTACTGAGGTGTGTGTGGTTACTGAGGTGTGTGTGTGGTTACTGAGGTGTGTGTGGTTACTGAGGTGTGTGTGGTTACTGAGGTGTGTGTGTGGTTACTGAGGTGTGTGTGTGGTTACTGAGGTGTGTGTGTGGTTACTGAGGTGTGTGTGTGGTTACTGAGGTGTGTGTGGTTACTGAGGTGTGTGTGGTTACTGAGGTGTGTGTGTGGTTACTGAGGTGTGTGTGTGGTTACTGAGGTGTGTGTGGTTACTGAGGTGTGTGTGGTTACTGAGGTGTGTGTGTGGTTACTGAGGTGTGTGTGTGGTTACTGAGGTGTGTGTGGTTACTGAGGTGTGTGTGTGGTTACTGAGGTGTGTGTGTGGTTACTGAGGTGTGTGTGTGGTTACTGAGGTGTGTGTGGTTACTGAGGTGTGTGTGTGGTTACTGAGGTGTGTGTGTGGTTACTGAGGTGTGTGTGTGGTTACTGAGGTGTGTGTGGTTACTGAGGTGTGTGTGGTTACTGAGGTGTGTGTGTGGTTACTGAGGTGTGTGTGGTTACTGAGGTGTGTGTGTGGTTACTGAGGTGTGTGTGGTTACTGAGGTGTGTGTGGTTACTGAGGTGTGTGTGTGGTTACTGAGGTGTGTGTGGTTACTGAGGTGTGTGTGGTTACTGAGGTGTGTGTGTGGTTACTGAGGTGTGTGTGGTTACTGAGGTGTGTGTGTGGTTACTGAGGTGTGTGTGTGGTTACTGAGGTGTGTGTGGTTACTGAGGTGTGTGTGGTTACTGAGGTGTGTGTGGTTACTGAGGTGTGTGTGTGGTTACTGAGGTGTGGGTGTGGTTACTGAGGTGTGTGTGTGGTTACTGAGGTGTGTGTGTGGTTACTGAGGTGTGTGTGTGGTTACTGAGGTGTGTGTGTGGTTACTGAGGTGTGTGTGGTTACTGAGGTGTGTGTGTGGTTACTGAGGTGTGTGTGAGGTTACTTAGGTGTGTGTGTGGTTACTGAGGTGTGTGTGTGGTTACTGAGGTGTGTGTGAGGTTACTGAGGTGTGTGTGTGGTTACTGAGGTGTGTGTGTGGTTACTGAGGTGTGTGTGGTTACTGAGGTGTGTGTGTGGTTACTGAGGTGTGTGTGGTTACTGAGGTGTGTGTGTGGTTACTGAGGTGTGTGTGGTTACTGAGGTGTGTGTGTGGTTACTGAGGTGTGTGTGTGGTTACTGAGGTGTGTGTGTGGTTACTGAGGTGTGTGTGTGGTTACTGAGGTGTGTGTGTGGTTACTGAGGTGTGTGTGGTCGACCTGAGGTGTGTGTGGTCGACCTGAGGTGTGTGTGGTCGACCTGAGGTGTGTGTGTTCGACCCGCGGGCTTCATACGAACCTACAAGTGTGTGAAGCCGCAGCAGACGCACAACATGCAAACACCTCATGCGCAAAAACCACACATGCGAACACGGTCATGCTGCACACGCGTGTGTGAAGCGTGTGTGAAGCGTGTGTGAGGATTGAAGGCATTGAACGTTAATATTTGTGTGTTTTCTAGCATTTAATAAACATTTTAAATCGTTTTATTTAATAGTTTATATGTGGAAACATCAATTGTTAATTGAATCATTGAATAAATGATTCAATTTTATCCAATTATTGCTTTTTTATACGTGGAGTTTAGTATTTGAATGAAATTATTCAAATGAATTCAATGAGATACATTTGTGTATTTCTTGGTTGTCACATGATCATCTTAATGTCGCCTGATTGGCCGAAAGTTGGATCAAGTTCTTTTAGTTTTGTCTGGTAACTATTATATAATGAATATACAGGACTATGAATTTAAATTTATAAAATATATAGTTCAATTACTGGAACTAAAATATCAAACTATATGTTTAAAAAAAGGCAATTATTTATTCAATTATTCAACAAAAACAATCTTTTAACATAAGAATTATGAAATGAAAGAACTCTAAAGTGTTAAATACTGAACATGTACCTCCTGATGTACTTCTGTGTCTCTAATACTGAACATGTACCTCCTGATGTACTTCTGTGTCTCTAATACTGAACATGTACCTCCTGATGTACTTCTGTGTCTCTAATACTGAACGTGTACCTCCTGATGTACTTCTGTGTCTCTAATACTGAACGTGTACCTCCTGATGTACTTCTGTGTCTCTAATACTGAACGTGTACCTCCTGATGTACTTCTGTGTCTCTAATACTGAACATGTACCTCCTGATGTACTTCTTCTAAGACGTCGGCGACACAAAGACGCGTCACGAGAGAAAAGGTTGAAGCTTCAGGTCTTTGTGACGCAGCAGCAGCTCCAGTGCGACACGAACACAATGAAGCAAAGTGAGGCTGTTTCAAGAAGAGTTGTGGTGTTTTGTGTACATGAAGGAGCTTCTCTGCCATGAAACATTCATGGAAGTCATTTCTGGAGGAGCAGAGGAAGCTCTTCACAGACAAATGGTGGAGACGAGGAAGCGGCGAGGCTGGAGCCGGCGAGCGTCTGTGATCTCCAGCAGCACTCGGGCGGCTCTGTGGGACACATGGAGACCAGCAGATAAATAAATAACAAACACATCATGAGTTATTTACTCGTGTGAGGCTTCAGTGGCGACGCTCCTAGAAAACCCTGAGATTTGGTGGTGAGTGGAAAACAAGGAGTTTCAACATCGACGTGGTGATGATGTAGTCGAAGGTTCTGTGGGCGAGTTAGTGGGTTGAGCTGGTTAACTGTTAACTGCACAGAAACTAAACTTTCTAAAAGTGTTGTGCGGTAAAAAAATTCCGTGGAAGAAAGTGTGCGTTTTCAAGAGCGGCTTTGAGTTGTGTTTTTGTTTGGTACGCAGCGAGGAAGTCGTCCGCCTTCTGCGCGAGTCAAACACATGTTTGTTTCCAGTATCTCCTCTTAAAGCAGGTTTATTTTGGAGCCTCTGCTTGTTTTTAAGTATTAATACTTTCTGTCGCACGCTGAGATTCCACCTGTCAAGTCTCAACTCACGCAGCACAAGTGGATTAGTGTGTGTGTGTGTGTGTGTGTGTGTGTGTGTGTGTGTGTGTGTGTGTGTGTGTGTGTGTGTGTGTGTGTGTGTGTGTGTTCAAGCGTGCAATCCTGCTGCCAAACCCTCTTGTCTGTCGTAGGTGTGTTTGTGAGCATTAGGTGTATGTTTCCTGTGTGCGTCTGAGGTGTGTTTGTGAGTCGCTGTGAAGGTGTCGTTGTGGGCCTGTAAGCTGTCAGACTCCGAGAGAAGCTTCTCCTCCGAAGGCCATGATTTCTAGAACCTTCCTGTCTATTCTCAGCATCACTGCACGAGGCTCTGAACCCACGTCCCTCCAGCAACACACACAACCAGCTTTTCAACTCGCACTTCTTCTTGCTTTATATTGTTTTATATTGTTTTATCTGGTTTTATCTTTTTTTATCTTGTGTTATCTTGTGTTATCTTGTTTTATCTTGTGTTATCTTGTGTTATCTTGAGTCATATCTCTTCATCAATGACACGTTGGATTCGAATCTGAAGGAAAGGTTTGTTATGACTGTGAAGCTTTTGTTCTTGATGGTCAAACATGAGAACTTGTGTCCTTCAGCTCAGACTCATGGAAGAGATGCTTCTTCTCTGCATGGATCTGCGGAGACTTAAGCATTTGTTTTGATGGCGGGTCACGCCGGCGGTCAGTGTGACTGCAGGAAGGTTGTGGGTTCACTTCCAGGTTGAAGCTGGTTCCCTCCCACAGTGAGTGTTTCATTCTCTGACGAGACAATCGATGAATGAATGTTGAGGATGAATTCTAGCAGCAAAAGTGCAGCAACAATTACTTTGAGTCATAAATTAATATTGTGTCAAAACCTCTTATATAAAGTGTTTTGTAAAACCAGAGCTTTTGACTGATATCTGGGATGAAAATCACCTCATAGTTCAACTGTGTCTGGCTATAGAAGTCTGGTCTAGTGTCCGTTCATTCTCTGCCACAGGGGATGGAGTTTGTCCCAGCTAGTTGGGGTGAGAGGCAGGACACACAACCCTTCACACACACACACACACACACACACACACACACACACACACACACACACACACACACACACACACACACACACAAACAGACACACACACACACACACACACACACACACACACACACACACAAACAGACACACACACACACACACACACACACACACACAAACTACCAACTGCAGACAGTTTAGAGTCTCAATCATCGTTTGTTTTTGAGAACCAGAGTTTGAAGGAAACACGCAGAAGATACAAAATCTTCAGAGAAGTATTGACTCAAGCAGGAATCAAACCTTCAACCTTCTGTCCACATTTAAATGAAAAAACAACAACATTTCTGTTCATTGATTCAAACAAAACAATGTACCTTGAAGATCCGAAGCAGCTTCTGTGACTTCAGGTCCATGTTCTCCATAATGAAGCGTCTTCTGAATGAACGGCTGAACACGAAGCCACTGATGAAGGTGAAGATTGGATCTGATCGTCTCCTTCGCTCCTGTGTCTTCGTCGGCGTCGAGCCTCCAGTTCTGGACCAAATAGAATAAAAGAATGTATCGATCGGTCGCACCTCTGGCTGTATCAACACATCCATCTGTGTTTCTCTGCTGTTGTCTCTTCGGACTCACACACTTTGTCTGGTGATCCATCAGATGTTTACCTTCTCCTGCTGCCAAACCTTCCATTTACGCTTCCATCTGTCCGTCAAACAGCGTCTCAGCCTCCATTTGTCCGGCATCTCATCTGCACCTGTCAATCAAGTGTTTGACGGAGCGTCACTGGAACACCTGCGATCTTCTGTGTCGGCGACCCTTCGTCTGATAACACACGTGTAACAACACAACGACACACAAACACTCTCTAATCATTTAATCACCGTTTACCATCCATCTGATCAAACGAGGTCCTTCAGACGCGCCTTCAGATCATTTATAGAAACATCGAAGGTTTTTCAATATCTTTCTATACGTGAACAAATCCTTCTCTTTAGTTTCCACATTCTCTCATTTGCTGAAGAACCTCAACGATTACCTTTGTAGAGGATGTTCCTCTGATCGTCTGTTTAAAAATCCAGAGATATTTCCTGGTGATCTCCAGCCCTGAAGCTTCTCCTTCATGTCCGACAAGACTTGAGCTCCAGTTTTCATCTGTGCGTCAGCAGCAGGTGTCGAGCGATTAGTGGACGTGAGGAGAAATCAATCCAACAAAGAGGATGAAGAAAGAAACTGTGAAGCAAAACTCCCTTTAAATTGAAAGCGATCGGGAATCAAAGACACAGTGGAGTCTCTCGACCAATCAGGACGCAGAAGACGCTGATGTTCGCGATAGAAAAGCACGGAACATGGAAGGATGAAGATTTTATATTTAAAATACGATGAAGTTTTCGAGGTGTGCTGCTGAACTCCATAGAGCTCCTAAAAAAGCAGGTCAGCTCCTGCCTGTTCATATCAAGCCTCAGTGGAGCAGAGCAGACCCTCATGTCACCTCAGTCGGGGAGTCCGACCTCCAGCCGCGGCCCAATCAGTCTTGTAGGATCAGTGGCTGCTTCCCTGAGGCACGAGTCTGCATCCATGGATTACTGCCTCCTGCACTCGTGCCACCATCTGTGCCGAGGATCAGCCTCGTGGTCGTCGTCACGAGTCTGTTTCACCAGAACTACTGTCACCTGTGTCTCCCTCAACGAGATCCTATTTCCAGCTCTTCTGGGGAATCTTGTCTGTATCTATCTTTTTTTACCTTATCTTATCTCGGCCACATTCTGGTTCCGGGTCGTCCTGGTGAAACATGGAGTCATGAGGGCGTCTGAAGCTCCGGGCGCTCGACCCTTTCAGAGCCTCTTCAGATAAACACTCCTGTGGGATCCGAGTCTCCAAGAGCCTGAACGTCTGGACCAGGTCTGGACCAGGTCTGGACCAGGTCTGGACCAGGTCTGGACCAGGTCTGGACCAGGTCTGGACCAGGTCTGGACCAGGTCTTGACCAGGTCTGGACCAGGTCTGGACCAGGTCTGGACCAGGTCTGGACCAGGTCTGGACCAGGTCTGGACCAGGTCTGGACCAGAATCATGACCCGAGTCTTATAGTCACACGAGCATCAGATTTAAAATTAAAACTTCATCTGTTTCTCAGTCAATGTTTAGAAAACACACAATATCTGGACATTTAAGTCCATTTGATTCAAATGCAAGTGAATTAATGTTAAATGTATTTTAATCCCAAGAATTCCATTTTTTTATACACAGTTTTATATTTTAGTTTAAACATCGTTTTTTTTGCATAAATATGAACCTTCACATGTGATTTCTTAACCGTTTTTATTTCTCTTTTAATTTGATATTAATATTCAACCATAACTGTGTTAATGTTGCAGCAGTTTTAGGAAGAACATTTAACATTTCAACTTAAAGCAACAATATTTTGTACAAAAAAAACATGATTATTACTATTTGAAGAATTAAAGGAAAAGTAGATGATGATGGAGAAATAATAACATAATAATATCCTATAAGATGTTTCATTTATTATGTAATTTCATAAACAATCAACGTATGAACGTAAAAAAGGTGTAAATGGATGAAGAAGGTTTTCTTCTCTGGCCATGAAGCTGTTTCCTGCTTAAATGACGGTCAAACGTCTCAGTTGTTGCTGCAGAAACTGCTTTATTAGAGCCGAGAGCAAATAAAAGCAGAAAAAGATGGACTCGTGGAAACAAAGCTCTGGAGAGACAGCAGTGTTTGTCAGAGGAAGTAAGAACTTGAAAGAGAGAAAGTCGTTGTTCACTGGGTTTCGTTCTGGATCTGATCTGTCAGTGTTTGAAAGAACAGCCTGTCAGATGCTCTTTGTTATGACCTTCATCTTCATCTTCATCATCTTCATCTTCTTCTTCATCATCTTTATCATCATCAGCATCATCTTCTTCATCTTCATCATCTTTATCATCATCTTCATCATCATCATTATCATCTTTATCATCATCATCATCATCATCATCTTCATCTTCATCTTCATCATCATCTTCATCATCATCATCATCATCATCATCTTCATCTTCATCTTCCTCATCATCATCGATCTCAGAGTCACTTCCTTCTGACCATCTTTGGTCGTCGGAGAGACATTATATTCTGAGCTCCTCTCTGGTGAACATCATGTTGATGATGAAGCTGAAGTGTTTACTGCTGACGCTCAGAGCGTCTTTCTCGCCGCAGCCTGTTTATCGAGGCCTTCTGAGGCGTTTCCCTCGTGATCGCCTGGACCTCCTGCTGTGTCGGCGCCACAACACATGACAGGATCTCAACCCCCGCTCACTTCCTGTCGCCTCCTCGTGACGCGTCCGTGAAGACAAACAATCCGCGGAGCTTCTATATCTACCTCTCGCTTCCATAATAAACCGCTTCAGAACGACTTTGATCTTCGTCCGTTTGGATTCGACAACATATGGATTCTCTAATTGGTCGACAGAAGGTTTGGTTGATTCAGAGTCAGCAAAATACACCTGATACCCCTTGTTTCCTCAACTTGAAAGTGCTTTCTTTAAAATCATCACTTAAGCTCATGTTTTATTCACTTAGATTCACTGTATATTTAGTTTTCAAGAAGTAAAATCAATGTTTTAATAACAAGTAAGAAGATGTAAATAATATCAGAATTGAACTTTAATTTAAGGCAGAAACACAGAGACGTAGAATGACATGAATATGATGAGATTCTTATGAATTACTTCTTATTACACGATTGTTATTGTTCCAGTGACTCCTCAGCTGTTGACAGTGTCGTCGTCTTAACTTCTGGTTCATCCAGTTTCTACCAGAGTTCCTTTGATTGGTTGTTGGATTGACGGGATTGTTTTCCTTTAATCTCGATAAAATCTTTTGCTTCTTTTTAAGTCACTATCGTTTGTTTCTACTTTTCTTCTGCGTCTCCAGTGACGTCTTGATATTCATAAATAATAACAAAAACAAGAGGTTCGGTCACGTTCATTCTGGTGACGTCCTCTAGGTGTCGCTCTCTGCTCTATCATCGACTGGTTTCAACTAATATTGAAACATCACAACATTTGTAACTGCCGGCGCCACCTACTGACCTCTTGATGCAACAGTTTGATGAAGCTTCACCAACATTAGACTCGTTCTGTCAGAGATGTTCTCGAGTCTCTGCTTCAAACCTCACGTCGACTCAGAAACTTGTTCAATCGAGCAGAAAGAAAAGTGTCGTCAACAAGGAAGTGAAGTTTGTTGTCGAGTCACAGACGATGAAAACTTTAGATAAGAGTTTAATAAAGTAATATTTAGCTTCAGGATCTTCTGTTCTGTGGATCGACTACTTCTTCCAAAAATGGCTCAAAAAACAAGTCTCTCTTCCGTCTGCACTCGTCGGCGACATCGGTGTCACGACTGCATCTCCACGACTCCAGGACCTTCAGCAGAAAGAGCTTCTATTGCTTCCTCTTGCAAATCTCTGAGGTTCCTGCGCCGGAGCGTCGGAGCTTCAGAGGTGCAGCAGATGAAGGCGGCGATAGACGTTCGTCAGCCGAGCTCAGTGTCAGTGGAGACGACACGAGGCGCGAGGGTGACTCTCCTGCGAGGACGTCTCCAGGCTTGACTGACACAACATTTACATTCCGGCGTCATTTACAAACTCTTGCTGCTGATGATGTCGAGCTGACCTTGTTACGTTCAGGAGCCGCGAGTCGCTGCTGACCTCGGTCTGACGTGCTCCAGATGGTCTTTAGTAAACACAGCCTTCCAGTCTTCTGAGGCTGCGACGCCAGCAGGTTCTTCCTCAAGTCGTACGCGGTTCGTGAGATGATTGACAGCTGCTTCTCAAAGGCTGCAGCGGAAGCTAATGAGCTAAAGATGCTATTAGCATTAAACCATTATTTAACGACTTGTTTCCATCTCGAGGTGATCTAGAACTCCTGTTGTGTTATCAGTTTTATCTTGAATATGAATATTGTTTTGATTGTTTAAGTGCTTTGTGACCCTGGTCTGGAAAAGCTCTATAAATAAAAATGACTTACTTACTTACTTACTAAGATCTTTCACATGTTGTGTCGCTGCGTCAGAAACATCCTCGACCAGGATCGACGATATACTATATAATATATTGATAATATATTGATAATATATTGATAATATATCGATATTATTGATAAATATATAAAGAGAGATTTTGTTTAAACTTGAACTAACCTTCGCATGTTCACAGATTCTTGTCGTTGCATATTAGATGTTTTGGATTCAACGTCTTGATTTAAACCTAAAAGTTGTGAACGATTCCTTCCATGAAAAGTTGACTTGGTTTTAAAGTTGTTTCTCAATATTCTCAAAATTCTACTTCAATCCTTCAACCTTCTGATCACATGACCATCGAAGCTACAGCAGTGGCTCAGAGACGGATGTTGCATTCATTTCCTTTATTACTTTATTACTTATTACTTAAAGGACTTAAAAACCCAACAACAGCTTCTCTCTAATTTACTTTTTCTTAATTCACAATAACTGTTGCACTGAGGCTGGAGACGCTTCAGTTTTCACGACAATAGGTGGTTTCAACACTGGTGGAACAAAAGAAGTTTTATCTTCCTTGTGATGCTGAAATGAATCTCACAAGATAAGAAGTAAAAGCATCACAATAGTCTCTTGACAATCATTCTCTGCTGCTCTTTCCAATCATGGCAGTGAAGACGAGTAACGACGACAGTCGTTTGCTCCTGAAAAATGCAAATCAAGAGAAACATTTCAGTTTCTTCAGGCAAGAGATTCACGACTGAAATTATTCATCTTTTCTACACTTTTAATAACTATTAATTGTTTAAGTCACTTTGGTTTGATTCAAATCTGTTACGGATGTTAAAGTGAGCTTTGATGACGCAGCACTTTTGAATGTAATCTCTAGTCTTGAGGGGAAAACAACATATACATTGAATTACAGGAAGTTTAAGTCGTTACATTTTTATATTGTTTTAAATGGAAGAAAATAAATCTGAGGGTTTAATGTGAGAATATAAAAAGTGTATATTAAAATAAATCAACTCAGAGTTTCTAAAATGAAAGCTTTATTCAGGATGTTCTCTAAGGACGCCTGATAACGACGCTACAATCTTCTAACCTGAGGCTTGAATCCCATAAACTCTTCCTTTTCCTCCTCAACATGGTGTTGAATTTCAAACGAGTGAGGAAACATGGGTTCTGTCCTCGGAGCCGCGTCTGCTCCTGGCTGGCTGGGATGTAATCCCCAGTGTTTGACAAGTACACACGGAGGAGGATGAGGAGGGTTTGATTCCCTGAGCAACATGCTGTTACTTCTCAACATTCCTCTCTAAGACTTTAAGACCCGGGAGAGTGTTTCCTCTGGTGTGTGCATTAGAGACAAACTTACAGCTAAACTCGGCGTGTGATCGTCTTCCCGCCATCTGCCCACTCGCTCCTGCGCCGTCAGAACAGTGGCAGGCGTATTTAATTAAGTGCCAACATCTCCAGCTGGAAGTGAATACCTGCTAAAGCCTGCGAGTCTCGTCGGTGTCGTGAAGACGTCACCTCTGGGACACGCGTGTGAAGAAGCCGTCAACACTTTTTTTTATTTACAATCAATCCTTCCTTTCCTGACTCGCAATTTTCTTTCCTCTATTTCCGCGACGACGAGCTCGAAGCGTCCGATTCATCAGTCGAAGCGTTTCTGCGTCAGCGGCCGTTTGTTCAGCTGTTGTGATGGATCGATGGAGGGAGATGGACTTTTATGCACCTGGAGATGGAAACAGAAAAGTCTTTATGGAAATATGACCATCGAAGCTACAGCAGTGGCTCAGAGACGGATGTTGCATTCATTTCCTTTATTACTTTATTACTTATTACTTAAAGGACTTAAAAACCCAACAACAGCTTCTCTCTAATTTACTTTTTCTTAATTCACAATAACTGTTGCACTGAGGCTGGAGACGCTTCAGTTTTCACGACAATAGGTGGTTTCAACACTGGTGGAACAAAAGAAGTTTTATCTTCCTTGTGATGCTGAAATGAATCTCACAAGATAAGAAGTAAAAGCATCACAATAGTCTCTTGACAATCATTCTCTGCTGCTCTTTCAAATCAAGTAAAGTCGTCACTGTTTTCTCCTAAAAAATGCAAATCAAGAGAAACCTTTCAGTTTCTTCAGGCACTAGATTCACGACTGAAATTATTCATAGTTTTCTACACTTTTAATAACTATTAATTGTTTAAGTCACTTTGGTTTGATTCAAATCTTTTACGGATGTTAAAGTGAGCTTTGATGACGCAGCACTTTTGAATGTAATCTCTAGTCTTGAGGGGAAAACAACATATTTGTTTTCATATTTTTTATGCACCTGGAGGTGGAAACAGAAAAGTCTTGGAAATCTAACGACTCTCGGTTCAAAGATCCTCTGATGTGAGATTCATGACTTGTGTTGTGATCCTTCAAGTGTCGGTTGTTGTTGTGTCTCAGTGACCAGGAACCAAACTTATGGTTGAAGGTCTCCTCTTGAGAACATCAACAATCTTTGGTCAAAGTTCAGTGTTTTCGCTCTAGAACCAGAGGAAGAAAATCAAGTGAAAAAGGTTGATTTGTTCATAAACTTACAATGATTTGATTGTAAATGTATTTCCGTGTAAAACTGACTTGTTAACTCAATATGAGCTCGAAGAAAGAAGTTTGAGTCACTTTGATTCAACTCTGGATGAACGAGACTCAAGTATCCTGCAGTTAAAGCAAAAACAGTGTAAAAGGTAGAGTTTTGTGGACGTTCTCTCTTCAGAGATGGAAGCAACATGTCGTGGTCGTGTCTCGACGTGTTCTTGTCTCATGTTTGGAATCTTTAGCTTCCATCGATCATATGAGCGTCAGCGACTATCGAAGGGATCTTGGTGTGAAACAGGTGGAAATAAAGGAGGAGGAGAAAGAAGTGAAAATGTTTCCACTCGGTTCCTTGTCCTCCCGCTGGCGTCTCCTCCTGAGCACCATCTGCATGTTGCTCACTGTCCAAGCGTCAGGAGGCTCAGAGCTCCTGCTCCAGTCGACGCTCGCGCCACTCGTTACCTGACGTGATGGACGAGTGAAGCGACTCCTGGCTCTGGCAGCTGCCGTCGAGTCGTGAAGGTGTCGAGATCTTGGGCAGTTTTCCTGCGGCGGTGGCAGCGACGCTCGCTCCAGCAGGACCTGCCACCTGCTCGCTGCACCCAAGCTGTGTGACCGGAGAGTCTTGGACGACGCCGTGTTTGTTGTGTCGAAGCCATGGAAGCGTTTGCACAAAATATCTTTTTAAAATCTGCTTCTTTCAGCTGAATATTCCCAACAATGTTTGCTCAGAGGCAAGAGGTGGTTTTGTGAGCTCAGGGCAAGAAAAGTAACAGTTTTTTAATGTTATATGTTTATGAATTTATTTCTCCTCTCATAGGTCTATATAAAGGCTAAAGAAATGTTGATTTAGTGTAAAAACTACTTCAAAACATAACATTTTAATATTTACTATTTCAGTTCTAGAAGTGAATTTTTATTCAACATCGTCATTTATTTAAACAAATTCATCTTTATTTATATATGAGAAGATGTTGAAATGTTCTTTGAATCATGAATTCATTGGTATTTATATGAATATTTCCACAAACATTTCTATATCGTAATAATCTTTAAACAAACTAAGAATATGTTTCATAAAAGCGTGAAACTTGGTGATGAAACTAAAGGTGTTTTCATGAAGTTCTTCACGATGAAACCTGGAGTCCAGTGCAGTCGAAGTACGTAATAAGGTCACGGCAGCACCTCCACTCCAGCAGCGTCTCCAGACCTCCTGCTGAGTCTCTCTCTGTCGGCGTGGATTTGCTTCATGTTGATTTGCTCTTCCTCGCGTCTCTTCTCTGCGCCGCCGTCGAGACTTTCATTTAGTGGCAGCAGCCGCCGCCGCGATCAATGCAGCGACTCCTTCTTGTTCTTTCCCAGTCGCACGTCTTCATTCTGCTCCTCCTTGTTTCCACAGACAACCGCCGCGCCGTCCTCGAAAGATCTCGTTCCCGGCACAACCCCAACCACCAGGGTCGATGAGCGCCGCGCCTACCCATGATGCTCGGCGAGGGCTGGCGAGGAGGACGTCACGTGACCCGCGGTGGCGCCGTCAGAATATCACGCTGGTTTTATTTTATCAAGGTTTTTCCAACTGTTTTGACTTGTGGGTCAAAAGAAGATGTTTCTGTTGAGTTTGTTAGAAAACAAAGTGTTTTTATCGCAATAATCTGTGATGAACTTTAAGAAACTTCTGGATTTAAAGTCACAGCTCGAGGTCAACGGACTCGTCATTTTAACTCGGTTTAATATGTCAGTCGTCCCTGCATGAACCCTGTGACTCGTCCATCGTCAACAATTACTTTCATGAGTTTTATCCTTTCAACTTCCTGCAACACAACCATGACCATAAATGGTCATGACCAGTTATGACCATAGAAGGTCATAACTATGACCCTAAAAGGTCATAGTTATGACCCTAAAAGGTCATAACTATGACCATAACAGGTCGTAACTCAAACAGTTTCAGCTTCATTTTAGTTATACCGTGAAAATCTTCAACTATTTTGTTAACACAGACATGGAAACATTGAGATTATTTTTATTTTGAAGCTATTATGCAAATATTGCCTGGTTTAAAAATAAGATTTAAATGAAGCAATGTTTGTGCTTTTGTATATTATATTTTATATATGTTTTTAATTCTATAATTAACCGTTTTTAAATGATTCATTTCTCATCGACGTCAGATAAAACTTCTTAATCCCATTATATTCAGTTTTAGAAAGAGTTTAAATGTCCTGACGCCGGGTCAAAGGTCAAGGGTCAAGACTCTCCCCTCAAGAATCCTTCACATGACGAGTGTTTCCTCCTCAATGTTTCACCATCAACGTCCACATGAATCATTTACTCCACGGATCTTCTGGAGCGAGGACTTGTCTGCAGCAATATTTGTGAGAGTGACTCACAGATCCTCGCGTGGAAACTTACGTTCCACTTTATTTTTAGATCATCGGAACAATAGCTGCAGGTGCTGGTCCACAGACGTTCAGAGGGACTGACGGTTCCAGAGCTGGCCCGGCAGGTTTGGACTGTACAACACAAAATGTTGAGTCACACTCCGGAGGTCAGAGGTCACGGAGGGTCGGTTGAGAACCAGAAACATGACGTTGTCGTCCTGGAGCTCCGTCCTGAGCGATGGTCGCCCGAGAGAGGTGTATTCTGGAGCAGGCGGGGTCAGGGGTCAAAGTAAGGGGGTTCAAAGGGTCACTGAGACATTCACAGTAACTACATATCGTTCTAGTCGCTATAAACCAGGAAGTGTTTGAACAGATCCTTCTTATCCACGAACATCACTTTGAATCAAAAGTGAATCTTCGCGTCACTTCTGCTCGGATCCGGTTCCGTCGACGCCGAGCTTCAGATTCTTCGACTCATTGTGGGACGATGTCGTCGTCGTCTCGTGCATCGGTCGCTGCAGAGGTGAAGGTCAAACCCTGAACCATCTCGTCTCCTGGAGGTTTGAGTCGAGTCCAGACGTTCAGAGTCGGTGAAGTCCTCGTATATTTCCACCAAATCCCTTCTTTCCTCTGGACCATCCGTGGAGCTGCCAGGACGACGACACAGGAAACCCATCCGACCGTTGAAGGTGTTGAGTCGGCGCCGAGGGCCGCATTGTTGACGCGTGAAGGGAAAACACTGAAGTGACTATTAGAGTCTGCGGCAGAACAACATCACAGCTGCTGCTCGTCAAATGAAGCTTTGAAAGTGAAACAAACACCTGATGTTTGCTGCTTGTTTGCCGAGCGCGTCGGAAACAGTTTTAATGTGGACCACGTATCCATATATTGGCGCCGGCGGCGCCGCCGTCCCACGACTGCCCTAAACTGTAAGCAGATGCTGCTAACAACAAGCAGTGGAGAGTTATCGACGGAGGCCACCACAGATGATCCGTGTCTCGTCTCCAGATGTCCTGCAATCCCTCAGCAATAATGTCATAAGCCAGTCTTTACCCAGAATACTAAGTTACTCCTCCATGATTCCCGTGAACCTCTGTTTGCAAATAAGCCTGTTCGCTCAAATCCCGGGTGAAAGAAACTGGGATTTCATATTAAAGTTATCTGCCAACATTATACTCTTTCATATCTCGCCTCGAGAAGAAACCCTTTTACACGTCAGCAGCTCGAGTCACAATGAGGTTAAGAACACAATAGCTGGAAATGAGGTTCAGGAATAAAGGCTTGAGATGAGCTTCTTAAGAACAGGTGTGTATTACCTGCATCTCTTACTTCACTCTCTTTACAACGTGCCATTTTTTTGAACGCAAATGATTTTATATGTGTCAGGAAATACCTGTTTAAACTCCTAGATAGTTGGACCAACATTTGAAGGTCGTCGAAGAAATATTTGAATTCATCGTAGAAGAGAAACACAAACGAATGTTTACGCATCACTGAGTCTTGAAAACGATCGTCTCGTCGAAACGTTCGATTGATGATCTGAAGCTTCACAAACATCAGTTTTCAAAAGACGTGGGAACTGAACGAGAACCACGATGGAAGCAGAGTTCTTGAAAGTGTTGCCGTCGAAGGTTTCGTACGAACCTTGTTTGGATCAAGACTCGCTGATGTGTAAACGTAGAACATGTGATCGTTGTAGAAGCTCCTGAGAACGATTGTTTCACCTTCAGACCTTCAACCTGGACGTGATGGAACCGACGTTCACGTCTCATCCCTCGTTCATCTAGTTTAGCTTCGATGTTTTACTGCCAAACGTCCCATGATTCTCTGTGTCGTGACTAACCTGATTGTATGTCCTTGTGTGATATAAAGTGTGTTATAAAAGTGTGTGATACAAAAGTGTGTATAAAGGAGGCAGGGATATGAAATAAAAAGGATTATGTGGAGAGCGAGTGCTTTAATACGTTTGCAGTCACTTTACCTTGAACATGATTCTTGTCCAGACGTTCACTAACTCCTCAGACGTATCAAGTAGTGCTTCCTGACGACGGAACTAAAGACCTTCTCGAGAACCAGTGATGTGTGACTCGCTGCCATATCCCTGCCGTCCTCCTTCCTGATGTGTTTCTCGTCCAGAAAAGAAAACGTTTATATTTGTAACATTTTCAGTTGATTTGTATTCAAGGACATACATATGCATCTACTTCCATGACGTATGTAACTATGAGGCTCGTTATAACCACTTTGTTGTATAAACCATTTCTGAAAACATCTGTGTCGTCTGTTCCAACACACAACACACAAAACACTCCAAAAGACACAAACCTGGACTTCAACAAAGAGATAAACGAGCTCATTATTTATTTATTAATTTAAACCTCGTCGTAACTTTTGTGTCTTTTTATAAACGAGAAGAAAGGATCTTGATCAGTGACGACCTCACAACCACTGAAGTCAAGTCGTCCTTGTCGTGTCGATTCATTCAGTCTTTGTCCTGACATACTGCACACAAACACACACACAAACACACACAACACACAGTCATACACGCTAACACACCACGACAACACAGACACACACATACAGAAGAACCATGGCACACACACTAAACAACCATGGCACACAAACACTAAACAACCATGGCACACACACTAAACAACCATGGCACACACACTAAACAACCATGGCACACAAACACTAAACAACCATGGCACACACACTAAACAACAACCATGGCACACAAACACACAACAACAACACAGACAAACACATACACAACAACCATGGCACACACAACGACAACACAGATACACACATACACAACAACCAAGGCACACAAACACTAAACAACCATGGCACACAAACACTAAACAACCAAGGCACACAAACACTAAACAACCATGGCACACAAACACTAAACAACCATGGCACACACATACACAACAACCATGGCACACAAACACTAAACAACCATGGCACACAAACACTAAACAACCAAGGCACACAAACACTAAACAACCAAGGCACACAAACACTAAACAACCATGGCACACAAACACTAAACAACCATGGCACACACATACACAACAACCATGGCACATAAACACTAAACAACCATGGCACACAAACACTAAACAACCAAGGCACACAAACACTAAACAACCAAGGCACACAAACACTAAACAACCATGGCACACAAACACTAAACAACCAAGGCACACAAACACTAAACAACCATGGCACACACACTAAACAACAACCATGGCACACAAACACACAACAACAACACAGACAAACACATACACAACAACCATGGCACACACAACGACAACACAGACACACACATACACAACAACCATGGCACACACACACAACAACAACACAGACACACACACACAACCCTAACACACAGTTCCACCGAAAGGATCTTGTCGATGATCATCTTCTGAGGTTTTAATGGTTTTATGATAACAAGACGACGACAAAAAGGTTTTGTTTTAAAGTCTGTTCACACATTAGGAATTCATACAAAATTCAAGAAGTTTTAATGGAGCAGAAGAAACAGTTTTTATTGATGAGGTCAATTATTGTTTATTCTCACTATAATCACTGCAGGCTAACAACGATAATTACTGTTTCACTCTCATTACTCGCCATCTTTATTTGAATTCTTGGAGATTGTTGTCGGCCTTGAATTCACATCCAAGATCTAAGAAACGTGTTTGTCAACATCGATCGATTCTAACCTGGTATTTGTTGATATTTGTCTCTTTTATCGTCTCTTTTATTTCCAGGTCGATCAGTCACACGGTGCTGCTGAAGAACATGAATGTTTAACGTCAAATCGAGGTTGTTTTTCTCTCACTGTTGCTGAAGCATCACTTCCTGACGTGTCATCACAGCTTCAAGCGTGTGAACATCACTGGCATCGATCCAGCTGTGTGACCTAAAAAAATAGAACATGATCTAGTTTCAACTTAAACTATTGCAGGAGATGATTATTAAAGATTAATATTTAAAACTATTTTGGGTGAAAGTGTGAGCTTGAATCTCTTTCTTCTGGTTGTTCCAGTTGCACATTGAGCTGTGACTTCAAACTGGTGTTGATGTTGATAATAACCAGTTATTTCCGGCGACTCGGCTGCTCATCAGTTAAATCCCTGTTTCTCTGTTGACGTCAACAAAAGAATTCTTCAAACATTATTATTTCATTATTATTTCCCTTCTTCCCTCACGCATCACTTCCTGTCCCCAGAGTGCGAGTCAAATGGTGGCAGACGCTGTTCCTGTCCTCGCCGCTCAGTGGAACATCCCCCACTCAGAGACCCCCGGGGGGCCACAGTCAAGTCACCCCGTGAACTCCCTGACCCTGTTACACACAGTGTTCTTGAGGCTCACCCTCCTCATCCTCCTCACCCTCCTCACCCTCTTCACCCTCTTCACCCTCTTCACCCTCCTCATCCTCCTCATCCTCCTCATCCTCCTCATCCTCCTCACCCTCCTCATCCTCCTCATCCTCCTCACCCTCCTCATCCTCCTCACCCTCCTCACCCTCCTCACCCTCCTCATCCTCCTCCTCACCCTCCTCATCCTCCTCACCCTCCTCATCCTCCTCATCCTCCTCACCCTCCTCACCCTCTTCACCCTCCTCACCCTCCTCATCCTCCTCATCCTCCTCACCCTCCTCACCCTCCTCATCCTCCTCCTCATCCTCCTCACCCTCCTCATCCTCCTCATCCTCCTCATCCTCCTCATCCTCCTCACCCTCCTCATCCTCCTCATCCTCCTCATCCTCCTCATCCTCCTCACCCTCCTCACCCTCCTCACCCTCCTCATCCTCCTCATCCTCCTCCTCATCCTCCTCATCCTCCTCATCCTCCTCACCCTCCTCACCCTCCTCATCCTCCTCACCCTCCTCATCCTCCTCATCCTCCTCATCCTCCTCATCCTCCTCACCCTCCTCACCCTCCTCACCCTCCTCATCCTCCTCATCCTCCTCCTCATCCTCCTCATCCTCCTCATCCTCCTCACCCTCCTCACCCTCCTCATCCTCCTCCTCACCCTCCTCATCCTCCTCATCCTCCTCACCCTCCTCATCCTCCTCATCCTCCTCACCCTCCTCATCCTCCTCATCCTCCTCACCCTCCTCACCCTCCTCATCCTCCTCATCCTCCTCATCCTCCTCCTCACCCTCCTCACCCTCCTTTTAAGTCATTTTAAGTCATTTTAGACTTAGTTTTTACTCCTGGCCTGGACATTTCTAATGTATCTGTACATGATGTCCATCTGATCATTCTCTTGTTTAACCTGGACTTCATCCCTGAACCTAAGCCTTTGAAAGTCAGGTCTCATAGACGTGTCATCTCAGCTGATACTGCAGACAGTTTTTCTGCTATGTTTGACCGTCTTTCCTTTAATGACTGCCCAGACGTGGACAGTTTGATTCACTGTTTCACTGATCATTGTGTTGAAATACTGGATCAAACCTGTTAAATCGAACTTGAAAATTCAGAAAAAACGGTGCCCTTGGACAAATGAAGATCTCCTGAGTCTGAAGAGACTTTGTCGAAAGACTGAGCGTCTCTGGAAGTCCACTAAACTTGAGGTGCACAGACTTCACCTCAGGGATTGGATGTCTTCTTACAGTGAGATGGTGGAAACTGCTAGATCTGATTACATCAGAAAACTGGTAGCAGCAAATAAGAAAAACCCCAAAGTGTTGTTTGACACGATTAATTCTCTTGTGTCTCAAATCACGCCTGTCTTCTGTGAAGCTGACAGCAATGCATTGTTGAGATTTTTCATTGACAAAATTAAATTGATCAAAGAGAAATTCTCTCCCTCTTTGTTTGGAACCCCTGCTGTCTCTGAGCCCCTCTCCTCCTCTTGGTCATCCTTCACTGCTGTATCTTTGGGTGATATTTCAGCACTAGTGAACAAGATGAAACCCTCCTCTTGCTCAGCTGACGTCCTTCCTTGTAGGCTTTTTATCAAAGTATTTGATGTAATTGGCCCCTGGGTTACCAATATGGTGAACCTCTCCCTTTCCAAAGGGGTTTTTCCCAATGCATTTAAACCATTGTGGAGCCTCTGCTCAAAAAATCAGGCTTAGACC
Organism: Callionymus lyra; assembly: GCF_982586985.1. NCBI lineage: Eukaryota > Metazoa > Chordata > Actinopteri > Syngnathiformes > Callionymidae > Callionymus > Callionymus lyra. The sequence goes on along the minus strand of NC_141826.1, from coordinate 28,969,292 downwards.
CAACTGACCTCAGTAATTTCAATCTTCATTCTTGTCCAAGATCTTGGAGAAGGTTGTGTCTGAGCAGCTTTTCCTGGATCAGAGCGACATCCATGAGAAGTTTCAGTCCGGCTTCCGTAAAAATCACTCTACGGAGACAGTCTTTCTGAAAGTGTCCAGTGACATCATGATGTTCTGGTTCTATTGGATCTGTCGTCAGCCTTTGAAACAGTTGAACCAGATCCTGCTGAGAAGACTCAGGGATGAAGACTGTCTCGGTCTATGTTACAATGGTTCTCATCATACCTTTCTGGGCGCAGTTTTAGTGTATCTGCCAATCAAATGAGGTCTGAATCAGCAGATCTGTTGTGTGGAGTCCCTCAAGGTTCTGTTCTGGGTCCTTTATTGTTTTTGCTGTACTTGATTCCCCTCGGTAATATCATTCAGAGATTTCCTAATGTTTCTTATCACATTTTTGCTGATGACATCCAGCTCTACTGTTGATCCAACTGAGCCCCAGAGTCAGTTGTTTACTAGAAATCAAACAATGAGTGAAAACACTTTGAAGCTACAGTAAATGTGGACAAAAGTCAAACTCTAGTGAATGTTGATGATAAGGTTCCAGGGTTGAGTCAGTACTTGGGTGACTTATGTCAGTCTGTCAAACTGAGCCTGAGAAACCTGGGTGTTGTATTTGATAAAGACATGTCTCTTGTTCGACACTGAAGAAAACTGACCAGAAACTGTTTCCTTCAACTGAGAAAAATCTCTAAACTTAAGAAAATGTTGTCGGAACATGATCTGGATCTTATAATCCATGTGTTTGTTTCTTCTCGTCTGGACTATTGTAACAGTTTGTTTTCATGTCTTAACAAGAAGGATCGTCTCGTCTGCAGTTGATTCAGAACTCTGAGCCGCTCTAGTAGAAGAACTCACATTTCTCCTTAAAACTCTTCACTGGCTTCCAGTTTCTTTCAGGATCAACTTTAAAATTCTGGTTCTTACTTTCAGATCTATTCATGGTCAGACCTTCCATCACTGATCTGATCCAGCCTTACACCCCAGCTCGGGCTCTGAGGTCTGTGGATCAGAATCTACTGATGGTTCCACGCACACGGCTCAGGACCAGAGGAGAGAAATCCTTCCAGACTGTTGCTCCTAAGCTTTGGAACAATCTTCTCTCTCTTTGATGATCTACTGACTCCTTCAAGAAACATCTTAAGACGTTTTTATTTGATCAGGCTTTTCCTTGATTTTCTGGAACTCCTGTTGCATCATAAAGTGCAGTCTAAGTCTTAGTCTTGTGTTATCAGTTTTATCTTGATCTTTAAAGTATATACTTTATTGAATATTGTTTTGATTGTTTAAGCGCTTTGTGACCCTGGTCTGAAAAAGCTCTATACAAATAAAAATGACTTACTTACCTCCTCAGCCTCCTCAGCCTCCAACAGATGGAGAATCATCTCAACAAGCTGTGATCTGTGTTTAGAAAGATGTGCCGCGAACACATTTCTAATTGACTTCTTTGTTGATCCAGCGAGGTTTGTTTGTCCTGCTCGTGGAGTGAGGAGCGACCTTGTGTTGTGAGGAGTCGCAGGAGCGTGTGGAGGTCCATGATGGTCCTTCGGTGGACGAACACCTGCCAGACGCGAGCGACACCTTCGTGCGGCGACACAAACATGGACGTCGGCTCACGGTGGTTCGTCTGCGGCGACAGATCGCTCGTCAGCAGGAGTTCAAACATAATTAAGTTTTCATTTTGCTCCAGGATCGTGATGCAGACAAACACAGATGCTTCTCACCTGAGTGGAGGAGGAAACTCACGCCAGCAGAACCTTCCACCTGAAGGTTCTGTTGTCGAGTGACACTGTCAGGAAGTCATTTCTAGTCCAAACACTGAATCTTGTGACCTTCATCTTCCATAAGGTCAGTCATTGATTATATTCTTGACATGAAGTCATGATCGTGTCAATCAAATCTTACTGAGATTATAATCCGACATTGTGTGATTCACACCAGTCCAGTCTGCTGGAGGCCGGGTCTAAAGTGAGTGGATCATCAAAATGGTGGACGTATGATGGAGGATTTTGTCGAACTTAAAAGTGTGAAAAAGGATTCAGAGGTCGTCTTTGTGACCTTCAGATCCTTTAGATCCTTCAGATCCTTCAGAGGTTCTTTCAGATCCTGAAGTTTCTCTGATGCAACTTTTCTCCAAAGACATTTGAACTTGAGCGTTTGATACTGAAGATGTTACTGAAGATGTTTCCTCGTGTCAATACTTTTCAAGTGTGTTAAATCTCCAGAGAGAAGAAGAGACAATAAAAACTATTTTCAATGATTCAACTAAACTGTTCTATCTTCACCGACGATCACACAATAGACGCGTCTGGTTTATATTTGGGTCTAAAAGATTAAAATGCTTCTGAAATAAAAACATATTTGTGAAGTTCAAAGTGTAGCTGAGAAATCATTCGTCAACAAACTCTTATTTTGAAATACAGGATGTTGATGTTGGTAATTGTCTGGAGGACAGTAAATCAACTCTAACATAAAAGTCTTTAAACATTTATTCCTGTGGATTCACGTCTTAAAGAGAAGGTTTGATAAACTCAAGTGAAGCTTCTGCATGAATGTTCGAGTGCGACAGTGACAGTGAAGGTTTCTGTCGGCACAGTAGGGGGCGCACCTGAGCTGGTGTCCTGTGGTCAAGAACCTCTCGGTCGTTCATTCTGTGACGAAGATCTGGGACAAAGTTACACATATTCATTGTTCAATGTTTAACCTCCAGCTCTGTTCAAAGTAAAAATCCAGGTAATAATGTGACGATTACAAACATGTGTGTGTAGACGTGAACACACACCTGATGATCTTCATATCCGTGTAAATCCAGCCTCGTGGTCTTCCTGCTGAGACTGGAGTCTATAAAAGGTTTTGTGTCTCCAGCTCCGAGTGAAAAGCCACTCTGGTCTGATCACTGCACACATGACAAGACTAATGTCCATTATGTTGCATTTTTGGTCATGACCTGAACTTCATGACCATGGGGGAGTGTTGGAACAAAAAGTGACCTCCACACTAAAAGCCTTGACTCCCGACTGAACTCCGTAACTGTGCTGCTCCTGCTCTTAACATCTCCAGCCTCTGAGAAAAGAATCGTCCACTTACTTCTCCTCTGAAGTTTCAGGTCCAACTGAAGGTTTCAGATGAGAACAACATTCCAGCAGTGACTTAGAGACAGTGAAGGTCAGGAGTCGTGCTTCACTGATCCTGATCCAGCAACATCTCAGGGACGTCACTGAGGTCTTCACACATCCTGATCCTGATCCTGATCCTGATCCTGATCCTGATCCATCCTCTGTTACACCAGGTTCATGAAGGTCTTCTCAACAGCCTCTTCATCTGACCTGATTCAAGTTCTGGAATTCTTTGTTTGGTAAAGAAGACGTAATTGAATCCAGTATCTTCTCATGAAAGCAGACCAGGAATGATGAATACATTTTGAAAGCAGCAGGTGAAGAGAAGTCCACGGTACAGGAGCTTCAGATCACGTCAGTAACATGTTAGAAGATACACTGAGATACACTTAAAGACACTGAGATACACTGAGATACTAAGATACACTAAGATACACTTAGATAAACTCAGATACACTAAGATACACTCAGATACACTTAGATAAACTCAGATACACTAAGATACACTCAGATACACTTAGATACACTAAGATACACTAAGATACACCAAGATACACTAAGATACACTTAGATACACTAAGATACACTAAGATACACTAAGATACACTCAGATACACCAAGATACACTAAGATACACTTAGATACACTAAGATACACTAAGATACACCAAGATACACTAAGATACACTAAGATACACTAAGATACACTAAGATACACTCAGATACACCAAGATACACTAAGATACACTTAGATACACTAAGATACACTAAGATACACCAAGATACACTAAGATACACTTAGATACACTCAGATACACTAAGATACATTAGAATATACTCAGATACACTCAGATACACTAAGATACACTAAGATACACTTAGATACACTAAGATACACTAAGATACATTAGAATATACTCAGATACACTCAGATACACTAAGATACACTCAGATACACTAAGATACATTAGAATATACTCAGATACACTCAGATACACTAAGATACACTAAGATACACTTAGATACACTCAGATACACTCAGATACATTAGAATATACTCAGATACACTCAGATACACTTAGATACACTCAGATACACTAAGATACATTAGAATATACTCAGATACACTCAGATACACTAACATACACTAAGATACACTAAGATACACGCAGATACACGCAGATACACTAACATACACTAAGATACACTAAGATACACGCAGATACACGCAGATACACTAACATACACTAAGATACAACTGTTCTGTTCTTTCCTCATGAAATCAAAGTGTGTTTTTTGATTTTCTAAATCATTTGTGAATATTGTGTCGAGGTGGTCGTAATGTTTTGGCTGCAGCGAGTATTAAAAGATGAAGTTTTGATGAATCGAATCAAATCACGTGAAAACACTCGTGTTATAGTTTGAATGTTTATGTTTATTTCATCAATAAAACTACGTTGAAAGAAAATGTTTTGTGTTTGTGTTTGATTCTTGTTTCAAATATAAATATGTTTTCTTTCATCTTCAAGTTTTAATTCATGTAGAAACACTAGATTATTCGATGATTCAAGTAAATACTACATAAATAAAGATAATATTATAAATAAGATTAAATCATATATTTTTCAATGAAATCACTAAACAAACGTCAAAAGTAAGAAAAGATTCTAAACATGTTCGACTCGCGTCAGAGAAGTTTTGAAATAACCTGTTAAAGTTTTATTTCTCCTGCTCAGTGCAGCGTTTCTATAATCACAGTTCATTGAGTCCGTTCTCCTCCTCCTGCGTCTCCTCCAGGAGACATGACTCCCAGCAGGGAGCAGGTCAGCTCCGAGGAGACTTCAACCTGTCAGAGAACATCCTCGTCTCAAGCCTTCACTTCCCTCAACCTCCCTCTGCCTCCTGCTCCCTGGCACCCATCACTCCTCACTCCTCACTCCTCCTCCTCCTCACTCCTCTCCTCTTCTCAGTCTTCTGTTCTCCTCCTCATCACTCCTCTCTCCTCCTCCTCAGTCTTCTGTTCTCCTCCTCATCACTCCTCTCTCCTCCTCCTCCTCCTCACTCCTCTCCTCTTCTCAGTCTTCTGTTCTCCTCCTCATCACTCCTCACTCCTCCTCCTCCTCCTCCTCCTCCTCCTCCTCCTCCTCCTCCTCCTCCTCCTCACTCCTCTCCTCTTCTCAGTCTTCTGTTCTCCTCCTCATCACTCCTCTCTCCTCCTCCTCAGTCTTCTGTTCTCCTCCTCATCACTCCTCTCTTCTCCTCCTCCTCACTCCTCTTTTATCCTCATCTCTCCTCT